>NC_064818.1:26964977-27075785 GCF_023721935.1 Panthera uncia | reverse complement strand
TGTGTGTGTGTGTGTGTGTGTGTGTGTGTGTGTGTGTGTGTGTGTGTTTTAAGTATATTTATTTATTTTTGAGAGACAGAGAGTACAAATGGGAGAGGTAAAGAAAGAGAGGATGAGAGAGAGAATCCCAAGCAGGCCCTGCACTGTCAGCCCAGAGCCTGATGCTGGGCTCAGATTCACCAACTGTGAGATCATGACCTGAGCTGAAATCAGAAAGTTGGAGGTTTAATGGACTGAGCCACCAGGTGCCCCAACAACATGGTTTTGAAGAAAGGAAGACTCTTTCTCTAATAAATTAGATAGCTCCTGTGGGTATTTGAAAGGATTCAAAGTTTAAGAATTTTAATAATGCAGAAGTCTTTATACCAGTATGCTTAGTGGTCCCCTGATCACACTTGCCCCTCCTGATCCAAGGGGCACAGCTGCTTTATGGTCAGAACACACAGGTGGCTTCTCTCAGAATGCATGACTACCACAGAAATGCCTGCCTGGTTCAGCATTCAAGTTACACTCTGCTCATAAGAATTTAATTAATATAGGTTGACAGTTTCTGGTCACCAAAATCTGGTTAGTGTCTTGACTCATAATACTGTGGTCAATTCCCTGGACTACCCAGGTTGGAGATGCTTTTATTAGTTCTAGAGCTTGACATCTGATCTTTAAGATCTCTTTTAGTGCTCACATTTTGAAATTTTCTTCTCTGTGCTGATACAGAATAGATACTTTATCTTTAAAAAAAAAGCATGTACTTGGGGGAGAAAAGGCCCTTCCTTTTCTATATTCCCACCTCATTCCTTCAGAGATTTCTTCTCCTGTGGACCAGCTGAGCAATTCATAGATTCAGTGAGTCCCTAAGAGCCCCATAGAGTAATTGAGAATTTGGGAGGAAGGAAAATGATTCTCAACTTCATGGTGTAGGAAATGCATTTCTAGAGACTGGGGCCTTGAGTATAGCCCTTTCCAAATCTGCTTGGGGGTTTAGGGTTTTCAACTTATGCCACGAGCGATATTGATTAAGCATTTTCTGCCTTGCCCATTAGCTCTCCCTTCTGCTCAGTGCTGTAGTGAAATCACAATTTGTGCCATGGAAATCACTGAGGCAATAAATCCAGCACTTATGACTTCAATGTATTATTGAGAAGAGAGCACAGATGGACTATAAGGGAGCAAGCAGTTGTTCAAACCAACTAATATCTTTGATAATTAATAAATGTAACAGGGGAAATGAACAGCAAATGAAGGAGTAACTGATCTAATTTTTAACTAAAACACAGCATAAAAAAATTCTTTTATTTGCAATTTCTAAAAATTCTCTCCATAGCTTTGAAAGACAATCTTTTCGTCCTGAGACCACTGAGTGCAATCTCAATGACCTTGTAATGCAAAGAGAATGAACATATTCTATGTCTGTCGTCTGTAATCACTTTGGGTCCAGCTTAAATTTCTACCCAATGTAGTATGAGTATCCCTGTTTATTGAACACCAGCTAGATTTCGGGACCTGTACTAGGTACTGGTAATTTAAAGATAACTGAAGAATGGTTCCTGTTTTCAAGGAGCTTCTGGTTTCTAAGAGGGATCCATGCATGTAAATATAAACAGTGAGTAAGCTCAGCCTTAATGGGGTTATGCAGTGGCCTCAGAGGAAAGCATGATACACTCTGCTAGGCTGGAGTCAGGAAACTCTTCATAAAGAGAACTCCTAAGCTAAGCCTTGAAGGAAGAATAAGAAACTCCCTAGGGGAAAAACAGACCATCCTAGGTAGAAGCACAGAGGCATGAGACAGATGACAGGATGGCTGGTCCAGGGGGCTGGAACTACTTAAATGGCAGGAGCAAGTATTGGATACGGAGGAGCAGCAACAGGTATCCATATGGTTTATGAGAATACAGCAAAATGATAGGTGAGAGGTGATGAGGGCCTGAGGTCAGGTGTAAGTACTAACAGTACAGATGGAAAGAGAAGGGTCAGTCTCCATCACTTACCAGGTGGGTGACCTTGGGCGAGTTCATTAACCACTCTGAGCCACAATATTGGTGTTGGTTAAATGAAAGTAATAATCCCTACCTTACAGTTTTGTTATTAGCACTGGAGATAATATATGTGTGATTCCTGGAATAGTAAGTTCTCAGTAAGTGAGAGGGATGATTATAATATTATTCCCGATTGACTGAAACACTCCATCGTGTCCTGTGTTCTTTTTCTACATAGCTCTGCTTGTCACTTTCATATCATTGTTCAATATATAGCTGAAACGAGCTCAGAGAATTAAGCATTTTTTAAATGCTTCTGCCAACACTCATTTTTCCAGTAATTATTAGTGTTGCCACATTAATCTATATTTGAGATGCAATCAAGTTGAAGTGCTCAAAAATTTATTAGCTTCGTCTATTTGAAGGAAGGAGAAAGAAACATTTGGACATTATTAGAATGGTTGGCTTATTAGTGAAAAGTATTCATAGTTCAAATATCAAATATCAACTAAATTGAAAGGACTGAGAATTGTAATTCTAGAATAGGAATCTGATTTACTGTTTAACTTTGGACATGTAATTTCACCTTTTCTCTGCATATCTATAAAATGAGGAAGATAATGACTCCTGATTAAATACTGGTTGAAAGGCTTAAGCATAATAAAGACAACAAAAATAACTTTCCTCTCTGAGGAGAAAAAAAATTGTGTCAGCAAATCTGTTGATTTGTTGGGACTTAACGATAAAACACTCTAGATGGGAATTATATCCAGAGTCCAGGTTTTTTCATTAGCATCAGATTCTCCAAATGTATTCCTGACTTCCAAAATTTTGTTCCATACCTCAGTAGTTTTGTTTTAAATGATAAACAGCAAAATCTCTGTGAAAGGTAGACATTAACTTGCTGGCGTTTCTCTTCCCACCCCCATATAGATGCTGTAAAATAAGTGGAAAAATACAATTTCAAAACCTAATCCAGCAGAAAATGTCTCTAACCTGCAAAACAATCTACTTGTTTATGTAACACGGATGATTTCTTTTTCTTGAAAGAAAGTGTCTCTTTATAAAGACATGCAAGCATTTGGGGTTATCACTCATCCTGGTTTCCCCTTGCTCCCTTTTTCCTGCCTCTCTGGATCCTACCAGGAGCCAGGTTAAATTCTAACAATTATAGGAAGCCTTTAGAAAAAAAACAAAACCAAAAAACTTCTATAAACATGCTTCTCTGTGCTGTAGCAGTTTGTTATTTTACTCTTTCCTCAGTACTTCATGAAAGCTGCTATGTTAGTGACTATCTTATGATGAATTTTGCCTTATCTTCCCAATTATATCATAGATGCTTGAGAGCAACTACTTTGCCTTTCCATTGTCTTTCCTAGTCCAGAGGAGATATTTGTAGATTTATTGGCTTCTTTGGGGCTTTCCAAACCCAGATATACAAGTTTTACCTGATATTGCACATCTCTCAGATCTTAGATTTAGGTCCTGCTCTGTTCTTGCATTCCTTTTGTGTCTGTGGCAGAAAGTTGGCAGCAAGCTGGGCCATGGACATTCATATCTGTGTTTATGGTGGTTTCTTTAATCCCTAGGACACTTCCCTTGGGTTTATAAAGCAGACTTTCTTATGCACAGCATGTGCTTATAAATCAATCTCAAAAATATCCCAACACAAAAAATATGGCCAGCAGAGCATGAGGGAAACCAAACTGGGAATGCAAATCTTGTCTCTAAAACTTATAAATATGGATTATGCCTTGTCCTCCCAAATATTGTGAATTATTGGTGACTTTAAATTCATGTGTAGGTTCTAGTTGAAGTGGATTAAGAGTGTCTTAGAAATTGTATTCCAATTTAAGAAAACTCTTAATGGGAGCCAAATTATACCAAAATTTTAAGTCACATAATCAAATGAAGTGCTTACTGCAGTGTGTTGACATTTTCTGTCTCTCTCTGCTTTTGCATTCTCATAATTATATTTGGCCTGCTATACTCACTGTGAATTTTGAGGATTCTGATATTAAGATGACATCAGAAAAAAATTGTAAACCATAATAATTGCCTTGATTCTGTTTTCCTAGATTATTTAGAGGGAGTAACATTTTATTGCTCTCTCAATCGTTTCCCTGCTGATTTCCTTCTTCACCTTCTTAGAGACACAAATGCACACAACACACACACACACAAACACACACATGCACAAACACAATCATGCTATAAAACAGTCATATTTTAGGGATTTCTACATTGTACATTGATTTGTTAGTAGGCCCTGTAGCTGTGTGGTCTTAGAAGCAGATAGAAGTCTCTTTAGAACTTGGAATTGCACTGGGGAAAAGTCACTCTTCAGGCCCATTTTAGGGTGTTTACTGAGCTTAGCAAAATGTCTGAAAATAGTATTCTTTAAATGGGGGGATTCCAGGATACCTTTGTATGTGGTGGTTCCTGTGAGGGAATGCCCTTAAACTGAAGTTTGGATAACTTAGATTTACTTGGTCAAAGTGTGACCCTGGCCTAGGACCTAGTATATATGTCCTACTAGTTCACTATTATCCAAGCTAATACATAAGTTTGAAATGGGACTTTCTAAGCTCTTGCTGTGTTTTATATTTTAAATCACTCCTGCTCTCATTCTTCTTTCTTTTCCCATTCCACCCTGTCTTTTGTCTTTATTAATTGCTTCATCCATTCGATAAATGATCATTGAACATGCATTTTGTGTCAGCTGCTATCCGAGGTGCTAGTGTGATGAGTAAACAAAAATAGATATTATAGTAAGGGGATACACATTAAACACATAATCACAAAAAGATATAAATTTTGATGTTGGTTATGGAGGATGAGTACAGGGAACTAGTCTTGCAGGGAGATACATCATGGAAGGTTTCCCTAAAAATGTTTCATGAGAATTGAGGTGAGTGAATAGATGAGTGAAGGTGGGAGGAAGCATGCGTCAAGCCGAACTAACATGGCAAAAGATCAGAGACAGCCATGTGAAGGAGAGACCAGAACAGTGGAACTAGAAACTACAGCATGGGACTGGGGGTGTAGGCAGAGGCTAGTTTGAGATGGGACCAATTTTAGGTTTGTTTGTTTGTTCATCAGGTTTAGATGTTATAAACCAATTGGAAGCCGTTGAAGGATTTTAAGCAGGAAAGTGACATGAATTGCTTCATAGTTACAAAAAGAGCATTCTGAAGAGGAGAGAGAATTAGAGGCAAGAGTGGATGTGTGCAAACGCTGTTAGGAGGCTACTGGAGGATCCATTAGAGAAGTCAGAAGACACTGTGGATGGGGGTGATAGCCATGAGGTGGAGGGAATTCCATAAATGTCAGGAACATTTAGTAGAGGGACAGAATCTGGTGAAGGGATTAGAAATGGGGCTGAGTGAGAAAGTCTCAAAGATATTTGGGTTTCTGGATGCACAGATGCCCTGATTTGGAGAGCATTCACTGGAACAGCATTCACTACAAGGGAATGGGTTCACAGTTGCTTTGTGAGTTTGGTGTTAGATATGATAAAAATGTAGAGATTTTGACATAGCCTCATGGAGATGTTGGAGAGGGACTTTGTTCAACTCTGGGTCTCAGAAGAGAGGTCTGGGCCAGAGTAATCAGCATGACAATCAGAGACCATATCAACTGGTTTTGCTTGTTTGTTTTAGTAGGGTATGTTTCTAAAGCTAAATTGAACATTTCTTTTTAAATGTTTTCCTTGTTTATGTTGTAGTATTGTTATTTACTCCCTTACCAAAATTTACAATTCAATATTATTATTGTTAATTGTTGTTTTTTAACTATAGTCACCATATTGAACATTAGGTCCAGTACTATTTTAATGCTTTATTTATTTTTTAGATGTAATGTGATTAGGAAACATGATGTTTGAATTAAATTTTTTGAGAAACACCCTTAGATTTTGAAAATCAGATTCCTTTATACCCTCAAATGAATCTGACTTACTTTAAAGGATAAGAGCTTTGCATTCTAATGGAATCCTAGAAATCAGTTTTTGGAGATAAAGTTGTATGTTGGTCCCCTTATGTGTTGGCTCTGTAATTGTGGATTGTGATGCATGTGTACTTTTCTCATCTCCCTATCACTAACCAGCAAAGGGACTTAAGCAAGTCACCAACCTTGCTGGGACCTCATTACTTATCTGTTGAAGAGAGGATTGTATTAACATGATCCCCAAGATTCATTTTGGCCTTAAAAATCTATGAAGATTTAGCATTACTCTTCAGAAAATAGGATTAAGGATGGGGAGAGATACTGGAAAAGGTTTAGATCCCTGGAAGAACTGAATCTTCTGAAATTATTCAGGATCTAGTAAAGGGGAGTTTATACTTAAAAAAGAAATCTTTCTACACATGCTGAAAGACAGTTAAATCACTGCTAAAAATGTGAAATGGAGGTGATCAACATTTCCAAAGGCAGTAAGTAGTGCTACATTTTACTGGTAAATTCTATCATTCTTAAAAAAAATGAAATAGAGTTTCTATAAAAATGGAGAAAAGGGAAATTGCATGTGCAGATGTAAAATACCATCTGTGCTTCTGGATCTATTCCATGTTTCACACCTCAGTGAAGGAAATTATTGATTGAAAGCTCAGATTTTGCTGGCTACATGTAAAAGCTTCCTGTGTTGCTTACCATGCATTTTAAAAATAGGTGGCTTTGAATTTGTCAGTTAATTTTAGCCGCATTTGCCCAGGCCTCCCAACTGAGGAAGCATGCTTTTAGTAAACCTACAATTCAATTAATATCCAATTCAATTAATAGTAATGAGCACTTACAGCGTGCCAGGCAACATGTCAGGCACTTTGCATTAGCCTCAAACTTCGAATGTTTGTAACAGCTTTTCCTTTGCCTCCACGTGGCAGTGTGGGTCCACCTAATTTCCTGGACTGGAGAGCTTCATCTGTATCTTTGACAAATATTAAACATTAGCAGAACAGCAGGTTTGCAGTCTCATAAAGTTTCAGGAGCTTGTCTTAAGTATCTCCAATCTACTTATCTTGTCTCTTTCCCACTTTATTAATGGCAGATGTCACATTTGTGCTCAGGCCCAAGTCAACTCTGCTCTCATTTACTTCTAACCATGAATTTGAGTAAAATTGATGCCTCTCTCAGGGTTATTTTTTTCCTAATCTTATTGCTAATTATGGGATGAAATACTTGTTCCTGTTAATAGAGTTTTAAATGTAGACCACTACTATTTATACTTCTAGGTAAGGGGGGATTTGGGATTTGATGTTTTATTTTTTCAGATTTAGATTTTTGGCCATTATGTTCTATGTTAAACTTACTCAATTAAGAATATATTAAATGGCATTTATTTGCAGAGAAATTCTTAGAAGCAACACAGAACACCCAAATTGTATCCTTCTTCTTTAAGCCACAGTTACTGCAAATGTATCTTTGAATTTTTCAGGTGCCAACAGCTCTGGGAAAACAAACATATTAATAGAAGCTCAAAGTAGACACCTCAGGTGCCACATGCATCCCTAAGTACTTAAAGAGAGGGGATCAGTTACAGAGGTGTTTGCTTAATATGTTAAGAGGGAGATAGAGAGTCACATATTTTTAGAATTAAATCTGCCTTGTTAAAATACTGACCATTTTAGCGGTAGTTTGATTCTTAAATGTGTAAGATCTATATATAGTAAGAAATATATATAATATGTAGTATATGTACATCGATATAATATATATACATATATAGAATATATATGGCTTCTGTAAGAGAGAATTTATAAACATTTCTCTTTGGGTAATAGAATTGTCTGTTTTTAGAAGATCATTCACTAGCTAAATTTTTATGATAAGATTTAAAAGTATTTACTTGAAATTGTTTTGATAATCCAGTAGATCTGGGTATAGCTGTGTAAAATAAATATCTGTATCTGAACCAAGAAAATCTCTATAATTAATTACATTTTAGACATTAGGCATTGAGTTATGAGAATCTGTGATTCTTGAGTTATAAGAATCTGTGACAAAAGGCTCTACTTTTTTCTAAGTATTTTTATGAGCTTTTATTCATTTTGCAAGCTTTCATCTCAGTCTTCGTAACTCTATTTTGTATTTTTTTGTCTTTGATTATGTCATTTTTTTTGCTCTTTTGTTCACATGACTTTAAAAACAGCTCATCAGTTACCTTCTTCTGTAACTATATTAATCTTTATATGATTTTCCATCTCTTCTTCACTGAGCTTTATGACAGCAGTTAGTATATTTTTTCATATTTGCATATTAATAGGGATATTGACAAACTGAAGTGTTTCCTAAAGATGATGACCAGGATGGCAAACAATTTAAATATAAAAAAAAAAATAGAATTTCTTGGTATTTATACTGGGGGAAAAAGATATAAGGGAGATGATTCTTCAAATAGATGAAGAAATATAAGAGGATAAAATATATCTATGTTTTCCCAGATTTCAAAATTGAGAGAATGAATGGAAAATGCAGGAGAGTCAGTTTTGTTTCAGTATAAAGAGTTTTAAAAAACAATTAGAGCTATTAAAATGTAATTGCTTTTTGATTTCCAGGTTGGTTATAGCAAGCCAATTTTTCTTTTGCAATATCTAGAACACGCCAAATAAATTATACTTCCTAGAGCTGTGGAAACAACAAAGACTAAGTGAACTAAAATTTCAGGGAGGGGAACCATTCTAAGGCATGCTGCTGATAGTCATTTCTTTCCCTGAAGGCATGTATAATTGTTAGTATAGTCTGAGTATTAGACTTGGCCTAAGTAGGAGGTTTTTTTCTGGGAGTAAGGAAAGCCAAGCCAGGCAAACTATTAGTGATTGTTCAAGGCTTGGATGACAAATGTTGATCATTTCATAGTGTATACAAATATCAAATTGTTATGTTGTACACATGAAACTAATACAATGTTATATGTCAATTACATTTTAGTTAAAAAACATGCATGTTTAATTCCTCAGGTGTAAATACTAACAGAATAGTTAAAGGAAGTTTAACATATTAGTATAAATAAAAGGAATGATAAAAAAATATTTGGCTAATACAAAGAAGATAAGCTATGAGAAAAAAAGAATATAGTATATAGGACAATATTAGGAAATAGAGAAAAACATAAGAACAAATCTTAAAATCCTGAAATAGGCAAGGGTTTTTGAAAATAGAACACAAAAGCACTAACCCTAAAATTAAAAATATATATACAGAGTATATATATTAAAACTAAGGATGGTTGTTCATAACAGTACACCATTAAGAGAATGAGAAGACATTCACAGATGGGAGAAGATACTCTAAATACATGTATCTGACAAATGACTCCTATCTAGATTATAAAGAACCCCTACATATAAAAAGAGAAAGTTAAACAGTTCAATGGAAAAATGGATAAAAGTCTTGAATAGATACTTCATATAAGAGTACAGTTGGTCCTTGCACCATGCTCCCTCCTACCCACCCAACTCTGCACAGTCAAAACTATGGGTATAACTTTTGATTCCCCTAAAACTTAACTACTAATAGCCCACTGTTGACCAGAAGTCTTACCAATAACATAAACAGTCATACAATAATGTGTGAAATATTGTACAGTTATGATAATGAATGATTATCAGCCACATATAACAATAAGAATGAATCTCATAATGTTGAGTGAAAGAAGTGAGACACCACAAAGTAAATACTGAATGTTTCTATTTATACACAGTTCAAAAACAAGTAGAACTAATCTATGTATGTGAGAGTCAAAATAATGATTACTCTTTGGTGGGTTCTGTATTGCTTGTTGTATCTGTTTCTTAGTGTAGATATTGCTTACGTGGGTGTATTTGACATAAATATTCACCATCAATTTATGTGTGTTTTTCTATGTATTATATATTTCAAAAACAAGTTAAGTGTAATGAACTATCCATTGAGTTAATAAGCTTCCTATTCAAGGAAAAGAAATATTCAAGAAGAGAAGTTAGACAATTACTGGTAAGGGAAGCTTTGGAATGGGTTCTGCATTGGGCTAAAAGGAAATGCAACAGATGTTTTTCCAAAAATTAAAAAAAAAATTAATGTTTATTTATTTTTGAGAAAGAGCATGAGTGGGGGAGGGGCAGAGAGAGAGGGAAACAGTCTGAAGCAGGCTTCAGACTGAGCTGTCAACACAGAGCATGATGCGGGGCTCAAACACATGAACTGTAAGATCATGACCTGAGCTGAAGTCAGACACTTAACTGACTGAGCCACCCAGGTGCCCATCAAAAATTTTAAATTCTGAAATTCTGAAAATTTTTTAAAGGGTATACTTTGAACAGCCATCACCATATTTCTCTTCTTTCCTTACTAATCAAGTTTGATACCATAGCCTACTTATACTGTTCCCAGTTTACCTCTCACTCTTTCTTCAACTCCTACCATTTCTCAATTTTTGACCTCTCAATTACCAAATCCAGTGGATTCTTTACTCTTTTTTTTGACATATTTAGGTAATTTGCTGCTAAAAATTCATTTTCTTTAAAATTCTTTTACCTTAACTTTCCTAGTATCACTTTCTTATTTATTTATTTATTTATTTATTTATTTATTTATGAAATTCAAGTTAGTTAGCATATACTGTAATTATGATTTCAGGAATAGAATTTAGTAATTCATCACTTACATATAACCACTTTATTCTTGTTTTCCTGTTCTCTTCTTTTTTTCTCTGCTCATCCTTGAAATATTAGGACTGTCCAAAGTTTTATTCTTAGTCTGCTTCTCAATTTGTAAAATTCTTTGTATGATTTCAACCACTCCTAAGGCCTAAGTTACTATTCACCTATTACTGCCTTCCAAATCCATGTTTATAACCTCAGATCTCTACAAGGTTCCAGACTTGCATATTCAACTCCTTAATAAATCTACCTATTGTCCCCAACTTTACATATGCAAGACTGAATTCTTATCTTTTCCCCAAACTGGGTTCTTTTTCATTACTCCCTCTATCTGGAGATAGTATCATCATCTCTATCTGTTTTATGCAGACTGGGAGCTATTATGGATTCTCCTATTTGCTCTTTCCCTCATCTGGAGTCCTGTCAATTACCAGGTCCAACCAATTATTCCTTTTTTAAATTGTGGTAAGAACACTTAAAGAAATCTACCCTCTTAATGAATTTTTAAGTGCATAATATAGTATTATTAATTATAGACATGATGTTGTATAGCAGTAGATCTTTAGAATTTAATCGTCTTGCATAACTGAAACATTATACCAATCAAATAGCAGCTCCCTATTTCATTTCCCCCAAGTTTTCCTTCTTAATGCTACATATTCTTCCCCTCTTCTCTAACCCATTTCACTGCTTCAGTTTATTTTATTTTGTCCCTCATAATTTCTTTAGTCTCCCAACAAGATCTGTTTTATGATTTCCTACTCAGATAATTCATTCTACACAATGACACCAGCGTTGGTTTCTCTTAATAAGATGTTCTTTTTTCAATTCTTGACTTAGTGAACACTTAATCATTTGAGATTTGGTTCAAATGCTGTTTTATTTATGAAGCCAATTGACCCTTTCCTAACCTCTCAGGTAGAATTGATAACTCTTTCCTTTGTGTATGCACTGTACAGACTATCAACCAAGTGTTTATCATATTTCATTGCACTTACTTGTGAGACTGGGGATATGTCTTATTTATCCTCTTATGTCTACACACGGTATGCTAGATTTAAATGAACAAAACAGTGAATGGATGCCTGCATTAATGGATGAATAGGAGAATTGAATTTAATCTGAATCTGTGTTTTCTAATTTCCAATTTTGAATCACTTGAGTGCTTCTTAACATACTTAGCCCTGGCACTCACCCTGGACATTCTCTAGGAAAAGGGCTAGATTTCTTTATCAGGTAAGTTTGGGAAACATTGATCTAAATTATTATCTCAATATTTTTACTTGATATAAAATTAAACTTTTGAATAGTCAGCATTTTCATGTATGTGTTTCTGACCTGATACCTGTGAAAATTTGTTGACTAATCACTGACCCTGAAAGGAATTATGGAAATGTTTTAGGGAACAATTATCTTTGAAGCATTAGATAAGGAATAAAATGAATATGAGCAGATGATTGGGGAGGGTTCGTAACTTTTTTGCATATGGTCTATTGATCAATGAATATTAAATGAGCAGGACTAAATCAAAATGATTGATGTATTTTGTCATGAAATCATTCTAATGTCACACAACACAAACATATAAATACACACATATACTTTAAAAATTTTTACTTTTGTGCTATACTGCTCTATATAGCTTGTGAAACTGATTATCATGCCTCTATCCTAAGTGGTTTTTATTCACAGTTCGTGAATATGTAATACTTTTCTGGGAAAAACAAGCACTTAGATCATACAAATACACTCAAAACATCTTCGTTTGGAAGTGGTTGCTATCCAGTGGCACATAATCACTTATATAAACAAAATTTTCACCCAGGCAAATTAAGGGCCATGATTCATTTTAAAGAATGATTTGTTATGTAGCCCAGGGAAGTGAAAGTGGTGGTGGTGGTGCTTCAAAAGTATTACCTGAGGGATTATGAGTAACACATGTGGGAAGAAGCAGCTAAATTTGAAGTAAGAGAGATTTGGTTTTCATGACAGGAAGTATTTCTTCATCGATCATGACAGGAGCTGCTATTGTGGTTCTTGTATAGGTTTTAGAGAGTGTTCACTTAGTATTTTTAAAATATATGTTTAAGCCATGCCACTGAGATATTTGAATATAGATCAATCTAAGTTCTGTGGGATAAATCAGAAGACCTCTAACCAAAAAAATCTCTTTATGAATTCTGTTGCCGTCTTTAGGAAAATAGCCCTCGTTCTGTGGATCTGAATGCATGAGGCTAAATTATATAATTAGAACACCACAGATTGTATTGCCTTCTGCTCTTGCTTTGTATCTGTTGCCTGTTGTTGGTAAACCAGAAGTCTGGCCTATGAATTGATGCTTACTGGTTCAGTGGCATTAATTTTTCCTGGTATTATTTTGCCTTTAGGCAGCAGTTTACTCTGCTTATGTAGTGTTGTCACTTATTGGTTACAGCATTCTTGTTTGGGTAAATATTTTTTTAATACCAATTTTATGGGTGAAGAACTGGTGTGTTATATAATGTCACTTATTCACATTATACAACAAATCAGTGGAAGCCTTGAAACTCATGACGTCACAAACTCAAAATTATACTGGAAACTTTAGACTGCACTATTTTTTTCTATAAAGGTATTCCATAATGTAGCAACAAATGTAGAAGCTTAACTTTAACGATATGAGAGAAATATTTGGTGTAGCATCATAGTTATCATTTGTGCTGTGATGTAGCTTAGCTGAGCTTCTTGTTTTGTAAGTTTAGACTTTTGCTTATGAAATTCTTGGTTCCTAAAACACAACACCTTCTGTCCACTTCCATTCTACATCTGTCTAAATCTTAGCTTAGCCCCCGGCTCAGTCCTGTCTTAACAAAGCCTATCTCATTTTCTCTGTTCAGAGCAATCTTGCCCATCCCCTAATGCCCATATTACTTTACCATTACCTTTCATTTTGAAATTAAATGAAAGACAGATTTCCTATGTTATGATATCATTACTGATTTACATTTCTCCCTACTAGATGGTAAGCTAGAGGAGACTCATCTAAGTGCTACACATAACATATAATGTTATAACTCACACAAAAACTCTTTTCAAAATGAGAAAAAAGTAGTTAGAAAGGAAATAAAAAAAGATGGTATTTGCTTAATAAATGTTCGTGATGAGAAAACCATGTTCATGGTTTTTATTATTTAGTGATTTGAGATTTCAGGGTACCGGCAGATGTTTTAAATCTAGACTTGATATTTTGGCTTCATTAATGACCAATTTATACGTTTTTTTCTTTTTAATTTTTGAGCAACAAGTGCATGGCTCAGTCTGTATTTTAGAGAACATGTGACTTCAGCAAAAGCAACAGTGGCTAGAGGGAAAGGAATGTTGGTGATGATCTCGTTCAATCTTGTCTCAGTTCCCTCATGCCCCTTCCAAACCCCCACCCAGATGACTGAGACAACTAAGTATTTCAGAGCCATAGAGATCCCCATAGATCATTAGTTCTCTAAAATGAGAATTTATTATTACTAATAATATTTTGTCGAAAGATGACACTTGCAGTTGAAATCAATATTCTTCTTCTTCTTCTTCTTCTTCTTCTTCTTCTTCTTCTTCTTCTTTTTTTTTTTTTGTGAGTGACAGAGTCTGTTCCAGGGCAGTAGTTTCCACTGACACCCCACCCCAGTTTACAAGTACACTTCATTAGTATAATCTAATCTGGAGTCCTGCTGGTTAGGAATTCTGGGAGTGTAGCTTCCAAACAATACACAGAAAAGTGTAGAAAGGGGCAGAGATAATCCTGAATTGATGAGACAATTCAGAATGTTGGTATTCTGTTGAGACAATCTAAATATTTTCCTCCTCTTATTATATTTGGTGTTCTTAATTCACCTGCCTTAATGTTCTACATTTACACACACACACACACACAGACACACACACACACACACTTTGCAGACAAATAATGGCTAGAAAAATACCAAAGCAATAAGTTGTATTGATTTTTTTAAAGCTAAACATTTTATACTTAGGAGATAATGCTAAACCATGAGTTATTCTATCACTGATATTTAACATCACTAATTTAGAACCTATGCAAATTATTTTTTGAAGAGCAGCATGCCTAGTGTGTGTAGAAAGCAAGTCATTTTCAGTAGTTTATTTTTCTTACAGGAGTTGATGTACTGTAAAGTATGGTAAAGAAATACTTTAACACCTTTAAACAAGTTACCCTCTTTGGACTTTCTTTTCTATAAAATGGGAATAACAGGGGCGCCTGGGTGGCTCAGTTGGTTAAGCAGCCGACTTCGGCTCAGGCCATGATCTCGCGGTCCGTGAGTTCGAGCCCCGCATCGGGCTCTGTGCTGACAGCTCAGAGCCTGGAGCCTGCTTCAGATTCTGTGTCTCCCTCTCTCTGACCCTCCCCCGTTCATGCTCTGTCTCTCTCTGTCTCAAAAATAAATAAACGTTAAAAAAAATTAAAAAAAATAAAATGGGAATAACAATAATATCCATCTATCTCAAACTTCATCGTGCAGTCAAATGAGATAATGTATATAAAAGTGGTTGTTATTAGTGGGTTCTCAACCTGTTATTCCTTTTCCTTTCCATACTTTCTTCAATATTCTTTGTAAAGATTGGACTCTGGAGAAGTAGCTAGAAAATGTGTGGCTTGATATTTCCTAAGATTTTTTTTGTACAATAAATAATCTGTTCTATATTTTTTCCCTAAGATGCTGTAACAGTTCTTTAAAATCCTACATGATTCTAGAACATCATTGCCTAATGAATGATCCTTACCTGTGATTTAAAATATTCTCTCTTTTACCTACTTATCTGCTAAAAAAAGAATCTGTTTAGTTATGAAAATTACGGTTTACGTAAGAATTCATCAAACGTCTTAGAGACATATTGGAATATGCACACAACTACTTAGGTAAATAATAATTTCTTTTGCATCAGCTTTTTTATGTTGACCATTTGGAAGACAGGAGGAAACACTTCTATTGACACTTCCTTGTCTCTTTTGCTGAAACATTACAATTTTATTTTATTTTATTTTATTATTTTTTTTAATATATGAAATTTATTGTCAAATTGGTTTCCATACAACACCCAGTGCTCATCCCAAAAGGTGCCCTCCTCAATACCCATCACCCACCCTCCCCTCCCTCCCACCCCCCATCAACCCTCAGTTGAAACATTACAATTTTAAACACTGGTGTCAAGCCCTTATAGTCATCTTTTTTGATATGCAAATTAAGGGGCTAAACTAGTGCAAGTTCTATTTCTAGGGGAAGTCTAGAAAAGAAATGAGTACTAATCGCAGAATGGTTTGGGGAGAAGCAGGAGAGAGGAATAATAGAAACCTAGGATGGGGGAGTCAACAACAAAGGAAATTGGATAACACATATAAAAGTTAATTTTCTGATGAATGTAACTTTTCTGTTTTTTAACTAGAGGTATCATATAGATACAATATGCAGGGAGCAGTGTGTAGCTGATGTGATTGCTCTTTTCAGGGAGGCAAAGGCATGTAGAGAGGCTAAAGCTAAAATGCTTCTATTCTGATTCAACTTCTCTTGAGTCTCGGTAGAAATTAATATGCCATAGAGGGGTGCCTGGATGCTCAGTCGGTTAAGCGTCTGACTGTGTCTCCGCTGAGGTCATGATCTCATGGTTCCTGAGTTTGAGCCCTGGGTCAGGGTCAGGCTCTGTGCTGTCTGCCCCTCCCCTGCTCTCTGTCTCTGTCTCTGTCTCTCTCTCTCTCTCAAAATAAACAAAAAACATTTAAAAATGTCTTTAAAAAATACACCACAGAGAAGATGAGGTGAGACTTCTCTCAAAGCTCTATCTCACTTTTCATTCTCCTGCTTCTCAAACCATTTACTCCTTAGCTTTATTTTTTTCACTGATTTAATAGAATTAATGTGTTTTTGTTTTAGGTAAATTCAGATAAAATTTCTCTGATTCACCATGTAAGGTTCAGATGAATCTTTGAGGTTATTTTGACAGGTCACTTGAAGGTGCCTTTTTCTTTATTTACATGGCTTTAGTTTGTTGTACTAGGCAAGATAGGTGAAGCTATGTTGAACTACCAAAAAGTTAAAATTAAGTTCAATGACTTAATGAAAGTTTATTTCTTATTCATGTTGTATACATCCATGTTTGGACTGGGGGACCTAACTATGAAGAAGGTTCTATTCCACAGTCACTCAGGAACTCAGGCTGATAGAAGGCTGTATACTTTTCTAGCTACTTCATCTGGAGTCATGGCTAATCACCCCATTAGCCATGGCAGAGGAAGAGAAACTGGCCAAGTTCACATGGGCTTCATCCTAGAAGTGATAAAAATCCCTTCCATTGGTACCCATTGGCTAAAATTTGCCACCTGGTGCTGCCAAACTTAAGAGCACTGGCTGGGAAATTTAGAAGAGCAAATGGACATTTGGTGAACATGGCTATTTCTGCCACATTGGGAAACTTTCCCTTTGGTTTGCATGTACTTCACCATAAATTAAAACGTCATGAAAGTGCTTTGATACTGGGAAATATTTGCATATATAATAGTATGTTGTCTGTCTGTCTAGCTACTTGGCAATTGGTTATATGCAATTACAGAACCATAGGTCCTTTTTATTAAATTTTCCCATGATTCAATTATACATTACCTTAAATCTAAATTTATTCTTGCCATTAAGCAAGAATAAAATTTGCCCAGTCTCAAATATCCTATTATGTATATCATATACACATGGCAACTAATCTACATTTCTCAATTATTTATTTACTCTCCATTTTTTCAATTCTTTAAAAAGAATTTTTTTTAATGTTTATTTATTATTGAGAGTCAGAAAAAGGCAGAGCATGAGCATGGAGGAGCAGAGAGAGGAGGAGACACAGAATCCAGGCAGGCTGCAGGCCCAGAGCTGTCAGCATAGAGCCCGACCTGGGCCTCGAGCTCACAAACCAGGAGATCATGACCCGAGCTGAAATCAGACTCTAAACCGACTGAGCTACTGAGGTGCCCCTTTTCAATTCTTTATTTACTCTCCATTTTCTTAAACCTGGCTGGTTTAAAAACATTATTCTGCTCTTGCTTTGCTGAAATAGCAGTCACTACTATTTCTAAACTCTTCGCACTATTTAATATGGTATAAGTTCATTTAGATCATTCATAATTAAGGTTCCATAATCTTCTTATAAAATGGTGATCTACCTCATTTATAACAATTACAATGTAAGCAACTTGAGGGCAGAGTGTATTTCTTTTAGCATTAAAAAATATGTTATGTTTCCTTGTCACTAGAATTCTTAAATTAGATTGTATGGAGACTAAGATAATCTTGCCTAAAGGATTGGATTTTCAAGACTAAGTGGACTCATGTGTATGCTGATGATGTTTATTAGTCCTTTATGAGAAATGCCCTTCTCTCAGCTGGCAGCATTAGCAGAATTTAAAGACAGGAGGAAAAGGAACAAACGTTTCAATCATGATAAAAAGAACTCCTTGCTTTTGCATAATGATTTATGATTTAGAAAGTCTTTGATGTAGTCCCAGGAAATAGGCAGGTTTTGGTAGTACTATCTGCGTTTTATAGACATAGAAAGTGACCACATGTCTAAAAATCAGTATACGTTAGCTTGGAACTTGAGTTTGTAGACACTCTGTAAAGCAAACCTTGTCTCTCCAGTCATGATTCCTCAGATACACAACAGGTGACCTTTTGTAAAAAGGAAATAGGAAGATTACTAGGACAAGCTTGCACTACTCACAAAAATGCTATAGTCATTCTTCATGTTTGTACATCAGCATATTCTCTAAAGTTAGAGAAGGTGTTCTCTGTGCTCTAGGACACAGGAAAAAGGAGTCTTGTAAGGTGCTGGAGAATGAGGGTGGCACCTTGTGAGGAGGAATTTAGCTCAGAGAACACATGAGCCAATCATTGAGTTCTGAATATAGTGGAGATGGGGCCAAATGTATTATTTTTAAAATGCTATAGTTTACTTCAAATGTTGTTTACTGTTTATTTATAGCTGTTGTTTATAAAGAGTGATTTAGATTAGAAATTGTACCTGTGGTAGGGTTTTGTAAACGAAAGAAAAAAGAATTGTAAACTTTTCTGGTGAAATCACTGCAATAGATAAAGAAAAAATATGATATCTGACAAAAACCCCCAACTTTTCTAGTGAAAATTGTAAAAGGAATAAATATTAAATATGATATCTTTGTAATCCCAGAAACTTTTGTAAGTTGTTTCAGTACAGTAATGCATTTCATGAGATGCTATGACTAGAGGTCTGATCACAAAATAATTTTCTAAGATTATAGTAACCTGTAATGAGAGGGATAAAATATGTTACTGAACTGAATATAATATCCAATTCTGGGTCATGAGGAAAGGTTAATTGGGAGGACACGGCAGGACTTAGATACATCCTAAGTTCTGGGTTTGCATATGATGTGTGGAGTGGTGGGTGGTCATTTGTCATTCCTGCTTACTACCTGTGATTCTGCAGTTAGAAAGTGATCTTTGTGATGTAAGCATTGCCCTTCCTGAAGTAAGAGCTGTTTAGTGGAGGAGGGAATGAACTCAAACATCTTGAGATAGTGGGAAAGGACTAATATCTGGGAGAACAAGACACCCAAAGAATGGGAGAGAAAGCTAAGAGGAAGCTCAGTGAGGAGATAAGAATGGTGATGAGAACAGGGCTTGGGACCCGGTTCAGTGACCTCACAACTTTACAGATAGCATGTCTTAAAGTAAGCCAAACTTGTGTTGCTGGATTAAGATTCTTTGCAATTCAAAGACAGCGTTTAGATCAGCTAATTTTTCTAACCAGTTATCAGACTAGAGAAGAAGCCAATCCAACAGGAAGCAGAGTTGATAATGTAGTGCTTAGTGACTGTGACTAATTAGAGGACTTAATTAAGCTGTGAAGAAAGAATAAAGATAATCATTCTTAGTTTCTACTCTTTTGCATCTGGGAGCTCGAGCACATCAATTATCTTCCAGGCCATCACATGATCCTTCCTTTCTCAGTTGATCTTGGTGTAACTTCATATGCACCTTCCTGAGATGATTCAGATTATACAAGTAAATGACATCCTTTGCTTTTTGTTTCATCTTACTGTAGCAATTTTATATTTGATACTTCAAGCATGATCTGTTTCCACTGTAACTCAACAATTACAGTTGTCATTATTATTGTCATTGTTAATGCTAATTTTTACTTTAATAATAACATAAATACCAAGAGTGCCACCAATCAGGCTAATCATACTATTTTTATCTCCTGAAATGTAGTAAGCGTTTATAACTGGTAAAAATAATGGATGTTGCTTATTATGTGTGCTAGAAACTTGATACACACCCTCACATTCAATCTTACAAAACCCAGTGGGATGGGTTTTATTAAACCTGCTGTCAAGATGGAAAACCTGAGGCAGGAGGAATTGAAATAAGTGTAGGGTGTCACACAACTATTAGTGGGTGAAGCTGGGATGTAGACCTAGTTCTGCTTGACCTCACTGTGTTAAATATACATGGTTTGTAATTATTGGTTATTTAGGGAAGATTTAGCTAACTACTAGATTAGACTGGAGTCAGTGTGTGTGTGTGTGTGTGTGTGTGTGTGTGTGTGTGTGTCTTCAAATAGTATTATTTTTGTTTATGGAAAAAAAATGGTTTCATAAACATACAGCCAAGGATAATCTTGTAACATTGTAATGAGAACTAGTTGCAGATACAACAGGAAAACATAGTTTACATATTCAGTCACTGTGGGGATTCAAGGCAGAATCAATGAGTGAGAATGGGGAACAGTTTAGTGCAAAGTGTCTTCTTGACTGGAGGAATCATTTTAGGTCCAACTATTAGGATGTCTTTTAGTATCAAGTGAATGAACCTATTTGTGCTTGTTTCATGTGCTTTATATCCTGGCTTGGAAGCAGGCAGTTTGTCCACAATTTTAGATGTTTTGAACTCTAAGACTTAATGAATAAAGTGTAGACAGAGCTCCATTATCCAATCAAGTGGAAAATGTATTGGATAAACCAATTGTATATTGTTTATTTACTTATTCACTGATTTGTTTGGTTAGGTATAGTTCTTAAAAATCATACTGACTGAAAGTTATTATATGTTATTATTGCTATTTTGTGGGTAGAGGATTGTTTAATTTAGAACAACCTTATTGTCATCTTTAGTATTGTGAATGTTTTAGAAAGTTTGTGAATATTTTTTGATTGTCATTCAAACGTGTAGTTACAGAAATGCTTAGAGATACACATCAGGAGTTCCTGGTTCCTGGGGTCTGAAACTTATATAATTAGGGCCAAGTTATTTTTCTTTATTAAGAAAAATAATACACAATTTTGAACACAAAATTAGTTACAAAAGTGGGTGAGAGTTTTACTAGAACCCATTCTTTCATCAGGAAGACTAGCAGTGGGTAATTACACACTGACATAACTGCAAACTATACAAATATAGCCCCCTACTCAAAAAGGAAATCCCCTTAACCAGGTTCCATTGGATCTGCAAGCACTCCAGTGCCATCCAGCAGAACTACCAGAACTACTCCCAAAGAGCCTGGTTGACGTAATGTGGCAGTGGTAGCACAAGTCTGTCCATAGACTCTGAAGCTAGATCAGTAGAATAATCTGGTATAAACAGAGGCATACACATTTAGTAATGTTATAAAATCTAATTTTATGTTTATGGCTCAGGTAGCAAAGGATTGATTCTGTGGCATTTTTAAAGAAAAGTAAATACTTGTTGCTAAGTCTATTGAACTAATATTTTTGAGGATACATGTAAAGTTACATAGTTACTGTCATAATTTTATTGATTATCAGATTAAAATGATAAAAGGCGAACTGACTGGAAAATAACAGAAGTAAGTTATAAAGTTAATAGACACTTTGATTTTGTTAAGCAACATTGTATGGGTTTATGGAGTTAGGCAGCTGTTAATAGTATGTTATCTTGAAATACTGTTTTTATATTTTAAAACAACATTCCTTCTCATTATCAGAAAATATAGTGTGAAAAAAATCCATAGTAACAGTTTTTCTTTCCAAACTGTTGGTGTCTTTTTAAGACAAGTCTTTACTTAACCTGCTGTTTGCAACAAGACACCTATATTTTCTCAGAGAAAACTAATAAATTTATAGTTGGACAATTCTCCAGGCCAGTGTATCCTTACTAATTTGAATGTCACTTCTCCTTCAGTGTTTTAAATTTGGCTTGAATTAACAATATTTTCTCTATCTGGAGATTTTAGAATAACTATTTTAGTACCCTAGACATACAAACTGGTATAGCACATTTCATCTTAAATTAGAATTTGTGTACTAGCCATATTTTATGACCATCATAAAGGCTCAAATTATCAGCTCTTCTGTGATATCAGCTCCATTCATGGGAGATATTATTTATTTTAGGCTTTAGGTAGGCCAACTTTTAATGTTTTCAGAAGACATAAAAACATGATATTGTTCTTTCCCGTGCTTTACAAATATTCTTCCATTCCCACCTCAGCAATATAATCACATGTGTAGTGGCAGTAGAACAGAAGAGGGGAGGTGACAGTATAGTAGTATACTTATGAGAAAAAGTTATTAGTGTAAATAAAATATGAAAGTATTCTTCCTTGACCATAATTCTCTATCAGTAACTAAATCTGTATTTCATAATGGATTATAAAACAACCATTTACAACAGCAATTTATCATTAAGGATATGGAAGTTGTTTGGGAAACTTAAGATAACCCCTGATATCTTTATGGTTTTTAAGAACCTTTGAGATACATCTTTCTTTCTCTGCCTGGTGTTAGCTCTGAGGTCTGGAATTCCCAGGCTTCACTCCCACAAAAAATACCAGCAAATTCTTACAAAGAATAAAACCCATGATAGGTGATGATACCCTACCTATCTTTTCTGAAGTATTGTCTGCTTTCAAAATATTATATTCACTAAATTTTGTGTCATCTTAAATTTTTATTGCTTAGAACATTTTCTGTAACATTAAAGCTTGCTTACAGCATTGTCTCCTTTCCATCTTAGTCAAAACAATACATACCTCTTTGTTTTCTTAATGATCTCTTGGTGGTGGAACTGTGAAACGTTCTGTTATGTATCTCTGTTTATTCTTGCTTTCTGTGTCTAGTAATTCTACCACTCTTTTTTTACTCTCCCTACAAACACAATGCTTTATTAGATTCATTCCAACAACATGACTCATTGGGAAACTATGGACAGCTTTAATACCTGTACTGATGATGGTACCTACAGAAGGGAGAAGAACAAACTTATGTTCCAAGCTGGGGGCCACATTTTATGGAGAAAGTTAGACTCAATGAAGCTCTCTCAAAAATATACAAGTAGGGAGTGGTGAAATTTGGATTTAGGCCCAGGACTGGCTCCAGGACACAACTGTCCCCTCTATTGATGAAATAAAAACTACGATGTTCTGGTTAAGTAATCTCTTTATAACAAAATCAACTATGTTTTATTAAAAATTTTAAATACCTTATTATAGTAATATTTTTAAATACCTTATTATGGTAATGAGTTATCTCATAAATGAAGGGGGTTTGCATATGTACTGGAGTTAGCATTATAGTGAAGGTCATTTGCAACAGTTACTATAGCCACTGAAATGTCCCAACAAGTATGTGCTTAGGGAAAGGTTGGGCTCCCTACCTCATAATTACTCAAAAGTAGTACTGATAGACAGTTCAGGTTGCTGGGTTGGCACCATTAAGGGAGATAAGATTGCTCTGCAGAGCCATCTGGAGGATTGAAAAGTACTTCTACTGAACAGAAACAAGGGTGAATAGTGTCAGACATAATTCATAATGCCTCTCCTACTTGTCACATTTTTTTCTCTGTTTCCTACCACTTGAGAATACTGCATCCTATTTAACCTAGAGAGAAAGGCAATACGAAAGGGGTTAATCATATGAGCATTACCCTTTCCTGTTGAGGAATCTGTAAGGCATTAGTAGCCAACCATTCACTTTTAAAAAAGTTACAATTGTTGAACCTCTATTGTATAATTTTGAGGAAATCTATGCTATTATGAGTCATTAGGCCAGAGATTCAAGAAGCAGTTCAGATCTGGTAGATCACTGCTGTGATCTTGCAATCCTGTCAGTCATTTAGCTTTACATAATAAAGGAGTTTATTGTTGAAGACCCTAGGTCACATCTATCTTTTTGTTAAATTTCAATACTTTTATTCCATATATTCCTTCCTTATGTCCTGGAATAAATTTGAATACCTCAGCTCTGGTGACAAATGTGTATTGTTGGAGTATGTCCTGTTTATTATCAAAGTTATTGTTATAACCAAGAGGTACTGAATGACCTTGAAGTACTTTCTGAATCATCACCACCTTGTGATGTGAGTATGTAGCATTACAAAGGGGCCATGGGTATTAGCTTGCTTATTTTTGAAGCTGTAAATATTAAGTGTCTAGTATCTGCAAAAAAGGACAAATTTAAGTAAATTGGACAAACTTACCTAAATTGTATATAAAGATATACAGGTCATATGAGGGAGGGAGTTATTATTTCTAAGAAGTATTGTTGACATGATATCATTTAGGAAGTTTTGTTAAACTCTCACTGACCTTTTGGGAGTCAGTCATGATTACATAACCCTTTCTAGCACAAGTCATACATACACTCATGCTCATTTAAATCTGTGATGCTCAGATTTTGTTTTGGTTTTAAAAAATTAATCTCAATAGGAAACAGTCAATTCCCCTTGCAGTTCTTTCAACAGAATTCTCTTTACCCCTCCAACTGCTACCACCCATCATTTTTACATTTGTTTTTACTCTGAGAGGACTATTATCTAATTCTTCAAAGATACCGCCTGGTAACATTTCCAGGGACTTTGTAATTTAGAAGGGCACCCTCAAAGAGCAAGAAGTACTTAAGATAAAAATAAATGAATTAATGCTACTTGTATTATAGATAATGAAAGAAATATTTTCTATTTCAAGCTTGTTCAAATGATATGCATATAGATACTGACTGATGGGTAGCCTGGTAAACATAATCTAAAATTCTTAGCATTTGGCTTTGAATGCATTATAATCATGTTCTCCAAGCTTGCCAGATAATAAGAATTACTGGAGACACTTTTGGAAATTCAGATTTCTTATATCTCTCCTCGGATCAATGGAATGAGATTTTTTTCAGAGAATATGCTATCTATTTGTATTTGTAGAATTTTAGGACTGGCATATTTGGGAACAGTACATTATAGTATTTAAGAAGTCTTTTTTCCCCCTACTTATACCAAAGTTAATCATGTGAAAATTGAATAGATGTTAATATTCTAAGTGATGGCTGGTTCCCAGAAAACAATATTATGATAAAGTAGTTGTACTATTATTGTTATAAAGCATTATTACAAAGCTCCTATTTTAGAGAATGGTACATCTCTAACATTTTGTATGTGCCCTAGAATAAGTTTGTATACCTGCTTTTTATGTTAATTTTCTTCACACCTTCAATACATAGTGAATTTAAACATATATAACTTAAGTACGATAAAGATCCTATTTAGATGAATGGCTGGCCACTCTAGGAATGCCAAAGGAGTATTATTTTTATTCAATTGTATCATATTGACAATTTACAAAACTTACACTTAGGACTAATATCAACAACAACAAAAAATAGCAAGAACAAAGTGTGAGAAAGGATTTGCAGAATTTTTTTTTTTATAACAGCAAAACTCTGGCTGGCAGGCTGTGCCATCATGTGAAAACTTGAAATGTATCAGTTGAATTTAAGTTTGAACCTTGGAGACTTTTGATCCATAATATATGACAGTGTGCTTTGTTTAAAAATCAAATATGCTAATGTCTAGGAAACTGCATATTATTTGACGTAGCAGATTAGGAAAAGGTACTTTTTTTTTATGTGACATTAAAATTGTTAGGAAAGATTGGCTTTTAATTACAGGTGATAGCAAAATGAGAAAGAAAAACAGTGTATGGTGAGCCACAAAATGAAGATTCTAGTTTATACTGCAGTTTACTATTTGTGTAATTTGGTTGTTAGCATCAGCTCTGTCTCCCTTCACCTCAGCTTCTTAGTGGAAAGGCCCTAGCATAATTTAAGACCCATAATGGAGCAGTATGGAACAATACCACAAGCTGGAGGAAAGAGATCTGTTAGTGGAAGAAGTGAAGGGATTTATGATAATGCTCTTTTTTTTGGTCCCCATGTAATACCAGGCTAATGGAGTCCAAGAGAACAGAGAGCAAGGTATTGGCTGCTTAGGGCTTTTAGGGAGAAAGTGGTGAGTAAGTTTGAAGGGTTCTTCTGTTATCCCACCTTGACAATCTATACAGAACAGTAGGAGACAGTGGTTTGTTGTCTATATCACTCAGGAATTAAGAAAAATGATTATTTGTCTGGTATGTTGCTTTGTACATCTTTTGAGAGCTCAAACACAGTGTTAGGTACATAGAGTACAAGGCCTGCCAAGGAGAAAAACTCCAATGTTTGTCACTATGTAACCATGTTCCTTTATGTAAAATTAGACTCTCAATGTCCCCTTCAAATAAAATTACATTTAAAAACTGTGTGGATAGACCATAATGCATTTAATTTATATGTGGATAATTAATAGTTCACTCTTCTTATACATAGATACGTGAAGAAATTGGATGGTATTCCTTTTTCATCTATGAACTGTTAAGATGTCTAAGAGAAAATAAATAAATGGAAATGTCTTTTGGAGGCCACTGACTTCCCTTTATCTTAGATTGATATGGATAAGATGCAGTAAAGTTATGAAGGCACTTCAGGGTAGATGTGGGAGATACTATTTTTAAGTTTTTAAGACTTTTACATTGGGAGAGAATTTAGAGATAATCTTGTCCAATTTATGCGTTTTAGAGACAGAGACTGAGAACCAGAAGAACAGTAAGTCACCCAGGTAATGAGATCTCATTCCTGTGAGGGCAGAATCTCCACTATGATTTTGGTTTTGTGACATTGCTTGTATCACTGTCTTTCTCTATTGGTTAATTGTATTTGTAAATATTTTATCTCCCTGTGTTATACGGTTCTTGAAAACAGAAACTGTGTCTTATATTTCTTTGTAGCTGTTCCAAGAGTTCAATAAATAAATGTTTGTTATTGTAGTGAAGCTGATTTGTGGGAAAGACTCCCCTACCTCTGCAAATAATGTGATTTGTGCTGTCACCTTGGCAAATATAGTCGCTGGCATATAAGTAATCCAAACAAAGCTTTGCATAAACATTTTAAGATTCTAAAATACCAGAATAGATGAGACCATTGAATAAAAATCAACATCAATCACAACCCACCCCATTTTTAATAAGCTAAAACTCCAAGTGTATAATTTGATGCAAGCGGTCACTTTTGCTTTCAGTCTGTGAGAAGTCAATAAATTCCTTTTGCTGTTACTCACAAAAGTAGTTTAAATTCTGTTCAGGACACGAGTCTGGGGAATCACGTCAGCCTCAGCGTACAAAAGAGCCTGGAGAGACAGCAGAACAATGTCTCCCCAATAGAGCTGCTGAGCGAAGGTGGTCTTATGTTTCATTGCAGGAACTGGCAGGCTACATTTAATTCTTGGAGTCAGAGCTTGCCTTTTAAGCTCCCTATCCGTTCAGCAATCTAACCTGAAGGTGCACTTCTTTTTTTCTTTTCTAATATTCTTAAGTCATTTGGAGAAATCTAATACTCCTATTTCCAAATTACATCAGCTTAGCTAAAGATACAGTTTCCTTTCTATAAAATTCAGTTCAAAAGAGAAAAGAAAAAAAAAAAAGTAAACCTAATATGGAAGAAAGGGAGGGAAGGAGGTTAGAATATGTAAATTGTTTGATATTTGACAAATCAGTTACTGTGTATGGTGTGATATGCAAATTAAGGATAATGCTTCCCTCTTATCTGCATTGCAGATTCTTCCTGGCATCTTTTTCATGCATTCTGCATGCAGTATGTGCAACAGAGCATCATAGCTTTAGTGCAAGGGATCTGGCAATGGAAATCAGAAGGAGGAAATATATATTAAATTTTATAATTTTTAAAATTATGTGAGGTTTGTATATGTCTAGTCACAATCAATGAGTTGATGATATCAGGGTCTAGGAATTTATAAATGGAGATTGCATTAAATAATGAGTTTAAGGGTAAGTTACAAGTAATACATATCTTAATTTTAAACCCACTTAGGGATTTCTAAATATGAAACTCAGCATATGCTAAGACTAATGCTTAGAATAACATGTACTAGTGCCAAATGTGTGTATCTATGTTATTAAATATATATACACACATATATATGTATATATATATTTAAATGTTTATTTATTTATTTTGAGAGAGAGAGTGAGCAAGCAAAAGTAGGGAAGGGGCAGGGAGGGAAAGAGAGGGAGAGAATCCCAAGCAGGCTGTTTGCTAATAGTGCAAAGCCATACAGGGTTTGATCCTATGAACTGTGAGATCGTGACCTGAGCCAAAATCAAGTCAGACGCTTAACTGACTGAACCATCAAGGTACCCCTAAAATATATATTGTAATAACATATGCACACATTGGCATTTAACCTTTGACCTTTGCACTGTAAGTTCTACCACATAGCATCTGTGCATCATGGATTTTCTATATAGATTGGGACCAAATAGACAGTTCTCTATGTAGGGTGATTTGAACTTGTCAGGGACTAATTCCTCCTTGAAATTCTGTCATTGAAAATTCACGTTTTTTGGTTTGACCATTGTTTTGGGTTTATTTTTTTTTCTTCAATGCAAAGTACAATGCAAAGTATCCTTGTGAAATAAACCTTTGAAATGTTATCATCTAAACCTTGGTGGAATTATTATTAAACTGAGTAAATTTCTATAGTAGGAGACAGATATATGCCTTGACTCAAGGATATATTTTGATTACAGTGTAATTATACTGATAATTGTATGTATGTATGCGGCTTATAGATTCAATTCATATTTTTCATGTGTCTCATAAGTAACTGTCATTTTGGATAATGGGGTTTCAGATTCAACATTTTTTCCTTATCATTGGAGTTTTGTTGGGTCCTCATGATTAGATGAATTTGTTGACTAATAATATCCCAATTACCTCATCCAGCACAGTCTACATGATCAATGTAGAAACAAATGGCACCTGCTTCGTATTTCTACCTTTATCCTCTTTTCTTGTCCTCTTCTCTAAATGATGTTACCTCACTTGGTAGACTAGCATTTTCCTACATGGAATGATTTTTCCTATATGACCAAATTTTATTCAACAGAGCACAAGTTATCAATGTCATTTTTTCCTGTTTGTTGTTTTAATATAAGAATACAAAAAATCCAGTTATGTTCATAATTTTTTTGACACAGAAATATTTAACCCTATTACAAGGAGATATCACTACAAAATAACTCAGTATATCTGTTTGTATAAGTGAAACTTTAGCAGGATGATAAAATTTTTTAAAAGAAGTGCTTTAGGGGCGCCTGGGTGGCTCGGCTGGATGTCCGACTTCATCTCAGGTCACAGTCTCACTACTTGTGTGTTCAGGCCCCGACTTGGGCTTTGTGCTGATGACAGCTCAGAGCCTGGAGCCTACTTCAGATTCTGTGTCTCTGTCTGTCTCTGCCCCTCCCCGACTCATGCTCTGTCTCTCTCTCTCTCAAAGATAGATAAGCATTAAAAAAAAATTAAAAGAAATGCTATAGAACAACATGGAATGATCTAGAAATAACAGTGAGACACTATGTTATTGTTAATTTTATGAGATGCCACAATTATTGGGAATGAGAATGCTCAATATTGACATTTTGCCATTTTCTATTGTCTACTCCAATTTGCTCATTTTATCATATACCACTTTCTTTTCTTTCTTTCTCTTTCTTTCTTTCTTTCTTTCTTTCTTCTTTCTTTCTTTCTTTCTAAGTTTTTCTTTTATTTTCAGTTAGTTAATATATGGTGTTATATTAGTTTCAAGTAATATAGTGATTTAACTTGTCTATACATTATGCTATGCTCACTATAAGTGTAACTACCGTTTGTCACCACAAATGCTATTACAATATCATTGACTATATTCCCTCTGCTGTGCCTTTTATTCCATGAGTTACTCATTCAAAAACTGGAAGCCTGTATCTCCCACTCCCCTTCACCCATTTTGCCCAAACTCCCACTCCCTTTCCTCCCTTTCCTGAACAGCCATCAGCTTGTTCTCTGTATTTATAAGTCTTATTCTGCTTTTTGTTTGTTTATTTACAATAGACAAGATATAGAAGAAACCTAAGTGTTCATCCATGGATGAATGGATAATGAATAAGGAAGGTGTGTTTTATCCACATGCACACATGTGCGCGCATACACACACACACACACACACACACACACACACACAATGGAATATTACTCAGCCACAAAGGAAAGAGCTCTTGCTATTGGCAACAAGATGGATGGACCTAGAAGGTATTACACTAAGTGAAATATTTAGAGAAGGACAAATACCATATGATTTCATTTACATGTGGAATCCAAACAACAAATAAAGAAAGAAAAATATCATATACTTCTTTTTGATGTTTGATTCTGGAATTTTATTGTAAGAGCTCATGCAGTGCTTCACAGTATACTCTGAAGTTCTCACAGTAAAAGGTATCATAATTTTCAAAAGAATGAGGATTTTTCATTCTTTGAGTGTTATGATCATGTGTATTATTAGTCCTCAAAATATTTTCATTTTTTCCCATTGATTAGAACTTGTGGTATACTGGGGACCTGTAAATATTTTCCCAATTCTTAATTTGCATGTATTACTGCTTTTGTACCTCTCAGTGGATGAAAATCATCATTTCTTATTTATGTTAAATGCAAGTAGAATGAGGAATATTCTTGCTGTTGATCATCTTACAGGAAATCCATCTACATACTGACTTTGTTTTCTTAAGAATATTAAGCATTAATATCAAGCTTTATTAAAGAAATGCAAATAGACTGCATGTAGACTGGCTTTTAGATGCATCTGAGGATATTCCTTGATTTGCCAGAATTTTCCAGAAGCAGAATTTGCTTCTTTGTTTATATGCATGATTTTCCTTGAGTAGTATCGTTCTGGTTAATCCTGCTATTATTTTTGTTGTTTGCTCCCCATGGACATGGCAGGAGATAAATAGAGGTGAGAAAGGAAAAAAAAAACAGTGAGAGGAGGATGTTTCTTTTTTTAAAAACATATTATTTTATCTCATTTTTTGGTTTAGACTATTTTTTGGTCTAACGTGATTAGACAGGACATCACTTAAGATAGCAAATTGCCAAGTTTTTCATTGCCAGAAAAAATATATCCTTCATTTTCCTGACAATCTAATGTTTCCTGTACTCAACTTTGCTTTACTACTTCAGAGAGCTCATCCAACAATCCACAATTCTCTTTCAATACCCAGGGATGTTAGGGCCATTTTTGTTTTGTTTTGTTTTTGTTTTTGTTATAGGATGACATTGAACTAAGAATGGGGAGACTAGTTGAAGTTTTTATTTTTAGGAGGATATGTACCATGGAGGAGAAGGAATATGGAGAAAGCCACCTTTGAAAGCCAGAAAGGGAAATAGTAATTTAATTTAATCAAATGAAAAAGCTTTTAGGCTGATTATTTTAGCATTTGAAAGTGTATTGGTACTTCTTTTATGAACATATGGGAACTCCTAGGAGCACCTTGAATTTTTGGCACCTTTTTAAAATCTATTTTTGAGGCTAAAATGAAGGAGAGGGTACAAGAACTGAATTTTGATAGACAAGTGGCCAGATGAGAATAAAACGTTTTTCTGGTTATTTTTTTACTCCTCTTTCTTCCTTGTGTGAAGCAGCTTTAAGTATATTGCTGTAACACCTCTGTCCATAATTATATTTAAACATTTCCGTGTCAACTTCTTTCCTTTATGGTCTACTTTCACACAAAGCACTCTCCTTCTGTTTCTAAGTGACTAAGAGACACTTCCACAGTCTCATCCTAAGGCAAAAGGGGATTCTTGGAAAGAAGAGCAGCATACCTGTCCTTCCCACTGGTTAATACCTTTCACTATTAGCGTTTGGTATTGGCCTTTTACACACACACAGCTTCTACCTTCTAATCAGACTCCAGAAAAATTTTTAAACAACTTTAGCAGAAAGGAATGGAAGCATTGAAATAAATATACTAGAAATTGGAACAGGAGAAAATAAGCACCCAATCTGAGCATTGTGTCCATTATCCTCTGTCTAAACTCCATTTTTGGATAAGCAGAATCAGAGAATCAGATCCAAGTAGGGTTTCTGGATCCTGAATACATGGTTCAGTGGGGCAATGTCTGCAAAGAAGAGACTGTTCCTTTTCTCAAACCCTCTGTATCCTCCACTCCAATTTGTAATTATTGCTTCCTTATGCACCCATGGCCTCTTTTCTCCCTCAAGTCACTGATATAAAAGGAAGATAGTGCCCCACTTGTCTGTGGGCCCTGAATTCCTATCTACTTACCCAAAAAGTCCTATTAACTACTCAAGCGGACCTGATAATATTAACTAACATTTATTGAACACTTAGTAAGGACCAGACATTAAGCTAAACATTATAAATATATTTAACCCTCATATTGACCCTAGTATGATAGAAACAATTATTATACCAATTTTACTTCTTTAGGAACTGACACTCAATAAGATTAAATAACTAGGTGGTGTACAATGGGTCAAGGTTTTGAACCCTGTGACTCTGAAGCTGGCACTCTTACATCCCTACTCTCTTCCTATTCTTATCTGTGAATGCACACACAAGTTTGTCTTATATCTGTCTCACTTCTCTCTCTGATATATCTGAATTCTATTTCCATTGTTTTGTACCCAGTTTTTTTTAATTTAAATTTTAATTTTTTTGAAATTTATTGTCAAATTGGTTTCCATATAACACCCAGTGCTCATCCCAACAGGTGCCCTCCTCAATACTCATCACCCACCCTTCCCTCATCCCACCCCCCATCAACCCTCAGTTTGTTCTCAGTTTTTAAGAGTCTCTTATGTTTTGGCTCCCTCTCTTTGTACCCAGTTTTAAAGGACCCACTTTTAAAACCCCATCAGACTGATGCTTCTGCTGGGCTACGTGTTTAATTCTTGATTCTGGTCTTTCCCCTAAATCCCTTTTTTTGAATGGCTTTTGGTTATACACATTGGCCCATTGGTTTATGTATTCAGGATCCAGAAACCCTTCAGAATCTGAGTCCCTGCTTCCACTTATTCAGAAATGGAGTTGGAGACAAAGCTCATTTATTGTCTCTAGTCCCAATATATAATATCTTTAGTACAATGCTTCTAGTCATTTCTGCTGAAACTATGTAATTTTTTTTCCTGAAGTCTTATTAGGGTGGTAGAGGTTACAGATGTATAAAATGCCAACAATGGATGCTGATAACAAAAGGTATTTATCAATGGAGTGAAAGAAAGTTGTGTCCCTCCTCTTTCTTCTTTTTCCCTTGTACCTCCCTGAGGAGATTGTAGCAGTTAGGCTAGATAAGAAGTCCTATATATTGGGAATCGCTGGCCAGTCATTTTGGTAGAGATAACTGAGTGATCAGAAAGCTATTCTGTCACATCTACCCTTACATGCTCAAACTTGAAGCCTGTCATGGTAGACATATGGAAGCAACAAAGGCCTGAGATGAGAATTGTACAAAGCATATGGTAAATTAAGGAGTAAAAAGGGCAGAAAATATTTAAGGCTAAGAGAATGAAACAGGGTCTCAGAGTAAAATGTGCATTAGCTCTTTTATAGTTCAATAAATGTTGGTAGAATGATTTTAAGAACAAAGAAGGTCACGGTCCAGGAAGGGAATAGAATACTTTTTGTATGTTTTAATATTTACTATATCTAAGAATTACCCACTTAGCATCGTATACATATATCTGGTGGTCTTTTTTTAATTAATTAATTTTTTATTTAAAAACATTTTAATGTTTATTTATTTTTGAGAGAAAGAGACAGAGCATGAGCGGGAAATGGGAGAGAGAGAGAGAGAGAGAGAGAGAGAGAGAGAGAGAGAGAGATATGGAGACACAGAACTGGAAGCAGGCTCCAGGCTCTTATATTTCAGCACAGAGCCTGATGTGGAGCTCGAACTCATGAGTGGTATCATGACCTGTGCTGAAGTCAGGTGCTTAACCCACTAAGCCACCCAGGCGCCCCTGGTGGTCTTTTAAAAAATGCTTATTATTTATTTTTGAGAAAGAGAGAGATAGAGTGTGAGTGGGGGAGGGACAGAGAGCAAAGGAGACACAGAATCCAAAGCAGGCTCCAGGCTCTGAGCTGTCAGTACAGAGCCCATTGTGGGGCTTGAACTCACAAACCATGAGATCGTGACCTGAGCTGAAGTCAGACGTTTAACTGACTGAGCCACTCAGGTGCCCCTATCTGGTGGTCTTTAATATGTACTCACTTCTTTGATATTTGACACCTACAGGATGAGAGCTAATGCTATTGAGAATATGTGGGGCCAAATTAACATTTATTGAGCATTTGTTATATATTGTCAGACTTTGGGCAAGGTGCTTTAGATATCAAATCTCACTTAATTTTCATAGCTGCCAGGTGAGGTAACTCCAATTGTCCCCACTTTGCCAGTGAGGAAATAGAGGCTCCAAAAAACTAAAAAAAACTTCCTTGAATTCATAAAACCAGAAAATGGAAGAGCTGAAGTTGCTGTGATTTAGATTCAATTTTTTATTGGCTTTACAAACCATGATCTTTCCACTGTACTATGCTGAATCATGTTTTTGCTGAGAAAAATGTCATTGTTACTTTATCCTCACATCTGTATGAGTCCTTTTAAAAAGATCTGTGCAAGTCATTAAAAATAGAAGAAATAGAAGTTATCATAGCTTTTGTATTCATTTCACAAACCTAATGTAATACAAGTCTGTGTCAATGAAGAATAAGACAATTCCTGACTCTGGGCCAGAGAGACAGCTATCACTTCTCATAATGAACACTCACAGAGATCAGCTAGATAGAGAATCTGGGAAACTTTCCAGATAGCATCAAACATGATCTTCCTACCATTGCATTTTACTCTTAGGCATTCCATTTTGACTCCATTTGTCCTGTTCTTAAAAGCAGGTTTTCATTAATTTCTGACATATTAATGCTGCTTTGTATTCCCCTAACACAATGCTAAATAATTTTAAAGCTCTATAAGAAATAAAAATTTAAATAATTTTGAAATAACACAACCCTTTCCCCCTCCATTAATTTGTAAAATAAAGTAACAAAACTGTGTGGGTTAGGTTGGGATCAAATAGATTTCTGGTTTCCTTTCCAGTGAATTTTGCCTACTAAATCTGCAACAGCCTATTTAGCACTTGTAAACACACATGGATGGATAAAATTCTTGATGGATAAAATTCTAAGCCATATATTTTTTTACTCTGTGTAAAAAGTCAGATTAAGTATTATGTGCCAAAGAGATACAAAACCAGTATTTTCTTTCTTATCTTTGAGCTGCTTTGAAAAATTCAGAGACCACCTCAGCTCCAGATACTCCCCAATATTTAAAGAAAGGAAATACTTTTTGTTTAGGTTAGTTTTACATTAAAAATCCCCAATTGTTAAATTGTCTACAAAACAGAATGTTTGGTATCATGGAAATAAACAGAGAAAGTAGTCACCAATATATCACAATTAACCTGTGCTATTGAATTGGCATGTATTAAACACAGTCACATTGACTGAAAACTGTCAGAAAGAACAAAGCACAAATACCAGTGATTGATGAAAAGACTTATAAAGATGGATGATTCTCTTATGGAGCAGTGAGCAAGTGAGGGGTAGCCTTCACTGCAAGAATTGGTGTTAACTGTCCTTAAAAAAATCGTTGTTAATGATCTGGCGAGACTCAGTCAATAGCACATCAATGAGTCTAATGAAAGATGTGAGATCCAGAGGTGTTACAGCATCAGGTTAAGAAGAAAAATCATTCAAATAAACTGTGCTAGAATAAATATGAAGAAAAGAGATAAATGGCGTTCAGCTAAGGAGGAAAACCCTTTCTCAGGAAAGTTTTTTTTTTTTTTTCCTTAGACCATTTCTGTGTGTGGGACACAGAAGGGTTTCAATGGCATGTTTTGGCTAATTAGGCAGATGGCCACTGTTACTTTGGTTCTGTAGTCATTTTGCTACTGGCCAGAAAGGAATACATTTCTAGTGATCAGAGATCATATAGATGTTCTAAAACCCTTGAGTTGTTTTCAGACCATTCTGAAACCGTTGCCGTATCTAGTGTCCTTGGCACACTTCAGGTGTTTGAAATATAGGGAGATACTTGGAGTGCAACTTGCTCTTATTTCACAGGAAAAAAAAAATGGAGGCTTGAGGTATGGAATCTATCAACTCTGGGATAGCATCTCCAGATAATTTATATATGTCTTTCCTGACTTCCCTCCACCTGCTTGGCATTGGTTAGGTACCGTTTAACCTGTATTTCTGTGCTCTTTCACCAGTTGCTGACTGCTTTGGTACTGGGACCTGGCTGCTCATTTTTCACTTTATTTGGCATCTTTCTTACTGCCTTTGGGCGTATTCAAATTTGTACTGGGAAACGCCAAACACTCCAGTCCATTCCCTTTGATCTTCCTCATATTCCTCACATTCCCATTGGAACTGAAGACCTTAACTTTTATTTATTCTCTAACCACTGACAATAGACACCAGAGGACTTTTTGGTTTCTGAATATAATAAACTCTTTCAGTCTTCATTCTTCTTTTTCTCCCCAAGGCAACCGAATTTGCTAAACATTTCTTCCTTTCCTCATGATTACCTGATTCTTGCCTTTCCCCAGCCTCCTTGATCTTCCCCTCTCCATCTCCTCTTCTCCCAACTCCTTTTTCCTCCCAGCTTCTGAAAGTACTGGGTTTCCTCAGTGCCTTCCTCTTTACCTTTTCTCACCCACATGCCCTTATTCAACCTATTTGATCTTTCTATGCTTTAATTATGTCTTATATATTGATGAGTCCAAATCTCTCTCCTGAGCTCCACATGCATAGAGGACATGACAAACTCAATACATCTGCAATTTACATGTTATGATCTTTATTTCCCAATGATATACTCATCCAATTGCTAACCCAAATTGAAAAATTGGGTGTTAATTCCTTTCTTTTATTCTTGTCTCACATCCAACTGATCATTCCTCTTTGACTCTTCATCACTGAGCTACCTTCCCTGGTTTGACCCTCAATGCTTCTTATTTACACTGTTGCAATAATCCCCTCATTGGCCTCATAACATCCAGGGTCATTCTTTTTTAATGTATACCTAAAATGCATTCTAGAGTTTCTGTCTCAAAATCCTTTCTTGCTTCCATTTCATAGCTTCCTATGTTTGTGTGAAAAGTCCAAATTTCTTTTTTTTAGTTTAAATTCTTTTTTTAAGTTTGTTTGTTTATTTGAGAACCCGTGGGGGAGAGACAGAAGAGAGAGGGGGACAGAGGATCTGAAGCCAGCTCTGTGATGACAGCAGATGGCTTGATGAAGGGCTTGAACTCATGAACCGTGAGACCATGACCTCAGCCGAAGTCAGATACTTAACTGACTGAGCCACTGAGGCACCCCAAGTCTAAATTCTTAATTTAACATGTAAGCCCTTCCCTAACTCTCAACCTCATCTCTTATCATATCTCCTATCCTTTCCCATGCACCTTTATGTCACTTTACATTTTACCAAACTACTATGTTTGCCCAAGGCATCTTGGTTTACTCTCACAAGCTTTTTGATACCCCAGTAAAAGCATTATCTTTTCAATGAAGCTGATCCTGATCCCACTGGAGAGAATTAAATATTATAATCTTACACTCTATGGGGCTCTGCACCTAATACATTATATTACCTACAGCACTTTATTGTGGTTATTTGGTTGTCTTCCTTTCTTTAGTAGATTCTAAGCTTCTGGAAGGTAGGATATTATCTTACTCATCAGTGAGTCATCAAGGCCTCACACGTAGTAGACACTCAGTTTTATTGAGTTGAATGAAAGGACCGTTGAGTTAATTAATAGATAAATATAAATTTTAAAGCTTAGAGGTATTAGATAGCCAAAAAGCATAAGTCTGAAAATGGTGATACAGCTGGGATTTAATTTATATCATTTTTATGCATCATTAAATTCGTGTACTTGTTTTCCAAACTGTGTCTGGAAACTATTTTGTGAATAGAGGAAGAGGGTACTAGAAGAAAGCTTTAGGCATACAAAAATTGATGGTGATTACTTTTCCAATATCCTTTCTGGTGATGTATACAAAATAGGTGTGAGATACATACTATTGAATGTTCACATAACTTTTGGCATCCACTAAGTAGTCTGTATTATTTACAGTAATGACACAGGTAACACAAAGTCCCCTTGGGCAGCTTGGGGAGTCTGAACTTTCCATAAAGCCACTGCAGTTTCACATTCAAATGTTAGCTCATCATATCTAAGCAAATCTTTTCTAACAAGCTTGGTTCACTTCTCTACTGTTGATTTGCTCTGGCAGACCATGGTCAGGAACCATTTTTGCCTAAACACTCCAGCTCTCAATCTCACTGTGTAACTGTGGACTGTAATATTCTGTTTATTTCTGCTTATCCAACTAAAACACCTTGAGTGTCTCCATGGCTCAAATAACACTTATCCTTAACAATAAAAGTCTAAGTGTTTTCATTTATGTGTAGAAAAAGATATGCTTCTTCTCTTATGAGATATTTTTAAATCTAAAAAAATATGTAAAATATTTATATTGCCTTATCATTGTGACTTACATGTTTGTCTTTTCAGAAGGATTGAAAACTCCTTGAAAGCTCAATCTGGGTCTTTTTATTTTCATCTTTGTATCTTTGCTGTACCACATAGTTGCTCAATGAATGTTTGCTAGGTTGAACTGATGTGTGCTTATAATTTAACATTACACAGTATATATATTTATATATATATACACACACATATATGTGTGTATATATATATATATATACATATATATATGTGTGTGTATATATATATATAAAATACATATGTATATATGCATATATATGTATATATATATTTAATGTACAAATATAGCATACCTAATATATATTTAAATGTATCCATACACACACACACTACTTTTATGTTGATGTTCTGGGATTCTCTCTGTTTTTTCTTTTTTTCTTTTTTTTTTTTTTTTTACCATACTGGTTAACTCTGTTGGTTAACCCTATTAGTGCATTTACTGAGAAGCCTCAGAAGTCTGAATTTGCATGTGTCAACGTCTTAATAATATCACCATTGTATATTGTTTAAAATTATAGACATAATCATTTTTTTAATCCAGCGAGGAAAAAATTCCATCTCATCTTTTCAGAAGAATCCATAGAAACTGAGGAAGAGAGGGTGAAAGTAAATATCAGAGGGGAAGAAGCAGTATGCTGGCTTCTCATTCAATGGTACTCCCAAATCAAATTATTATATATTTAAATTAATTAAGTGGCACCATACACTTCATTTACAGTCCCAGAACATTCAAATGTACTTGTATGAGCAGGTTTTTCTAATACTAGGCTTATCTGATGCAAAGGGAAATGTTTGTCTCCAGAAAAGCTTCTTAGAATGAATAACCTGTTTTAGCATTTATGTTAACTGAAAATACAATTTTATAACATATAATATTTAGGATTGCTAACAGCTGCTACACTCTTCTTTACATCTGGTACACTTGGAATAACCTGTAATTTTCCTCTAGTTACAATTTGCAAAGTTGTAATTTTGGTTATAATGTTAAGTAGGATAATAGTATGACTTATGGTTTCACTGTGAGGCATTTGTTCGTATGTTATTGTAGAGCGAAGGACAGGTAGAAATGCTATAAAAATAAAGGAGAACATATCTGCTGATACAACCACCTCTGAAATCCTTTCTAAAAAGAATTTTCTACACTTTAGATTCTAATTTTTGATTATGTCTGAAAAATTAATATCTATTGTGAGTCTTCTCAAAAAATGATTTCAGCTTCATGTTAAATGTTATCTAGACTTCTATAGATAATTCATTCTTTTTTACTAAATTTATATGTATTATTATAACACTGCATACTATATAAAGGCATATATTGATATTTTCATTTTTGTACATTTACTTTCAAAGACTGTAACTCTAAGAGAATGTAAAGAGAGAAATTTAAAAAAATACTTCCAATTGAAATCCTGGTTCTACCAATGACCTGGTAATGGTTTTGGACAAACAGTTAACCCTTTCAGAGTTTTCCTCATTTTAGGATGTTACAGGGAAATTTTCTAAGCACTTCTAGGTTGACAAATACCTGGATGAAAAATCTTAAAAGACAAACACACTACTTGCTATTTATACAGATTTGTATTTTCTTTAAAGCATTGGGCTTCCATTAATGTTGTAATTCATTTAAGCCCTGATGATATCAAAATGTATATTAACCTAATTTTCATAGATGATTGTGATTTTCAGAGCTCATACAGAAGCCTAGGATTTTCTGGTTCCTGAGCATATATTTTCATCTCTTTGTAGCATGCTGCTCCCCTCTATAGGAAATATCATTTGGTATGTAGTAACTTGTTTTTAGTAAGCTAAAATATTAAAGAGCACATTGAAGTGACTACATTTGAAGGACTGAAAGAAATTACAGTCTCTTTTAATTTCAGGAGTATTTTTTAGGATAGTTAATCAACAGCCATGATAAAATATATACACAGTATATTTTAAATTCAGGAGGATCTATTTATTTAAAAATTTGATAATCTTTATAAATTGAATAACTGGGCACTCTTCATCTCAAATGCTTCATGTAAACACTGCTATTATAGCTAAATGAATAATCACATTGAGTTTGCCACTGTGGGTCGACAAAGGCTACAATATGGTAAAACATAAAACCTCTCTTCCCTTATGGCTCCCATGAAAACCTTCTCTGTTTATTCATTTCAATCCCTTTTATGAACAACTCTTTTATAACTCTGCCTACTATTTAAATGTTGGTATTCCCGGAGGTTCTGTCCTTGACCTTCTTTTAATTAAGCACTTTCTCTGGATTAACTAAGTTTTTTCCATGGCATCAACCACCCAGCTAATCATGACTTAACCAATTTATCTCAAAGTTGTCCTAAGCTGAACTCACTAACTGAAACCACCATCTATGTAGTTGTTCGAGTTAGAAAACTGGGAGTTATTCTTGATTCATCCCCCCTCATACCACCCACAACAATTTAGTCATAAAGTCCTGTCAATTTTCTGTTCTAAAATGAGCTGTAACTTTCTACTTAGCTCCTCACCCTCTGCTAGTATTTTAGTTCAGGTTTTATTCATTTTTTACAGCTTTCTAATTCATCTCCCTATATCTAGTCATGTTTCATTCAAATGTCTTCTAAATATTGACCTACCTGAAATACAAATTTAATTATCACCCCTCCCCCAAACATCTTGTAAGGTGTCCTTTACCTAAAAGATTAAGGAGAGATATTTTAATAACATACTTTTTTATCTCTGTAACTTGAGCAACATTTATTTGAAGTTATGGACTATTTTTTTTATATATACTTTTTATTTTATATTACCCATGTTGGCACATAGTAGGTGATTGATGTAGTTTTGCTGAGTAAATGAGTTAATGAAATATTCAAGAAAAAGGATACCATATAATTAGACAACCACATATATTTAAAGTACCAAAATTTGCTTATACGCATTGACAAATACGTTACTTCCAAATAGGCATCATTTAAAAACCACCATTTACTATCACTTGACATAAGTAAACATCTTTCTCAATTTGTTTAGTGAATCAAATCCGAAGTCCTGGTAATAGTCTCCACAGCCCTCACCCAATTGACTCTCTCTCTTCCTCCCTCACTCTGTGCCAGCCACCTGGTCTCTTTCTGACCCTTGAACATCCAAGTCCTTTGCACTTGAAAACTTGATTTCCTGAGAGAAGAAGTCTCTCACATAGCAGTGTGGCTCACTGTCTTTTCATCTTTAACCAAATATCATCTTCTCCTATTTAAAATTGCAGCCTTTCCCTTCTTCCTTTTCTGCTTTATTATTGTTATCTCTAACACAACTTTCCATCAAACATTCTATAGATTTTGCTTTTAACCTATTTAGTGTCTTGTCCCACAGGTAGAATTATGAGCATCATGGGGGTAGAGACTTCTGTCTGTTGTCTGTTAGTGCTCACTGTTTTATCCCCAGAATCTAAACAGATAATAAATACTTGTCAAATAAATGGAATAATGAATGAGTAAATCCTCTATATTTATTCTCAGATAATATGCTCTTAAAAATAAGACCCAAAAATGATCTGAAGTAATTTAAAGTGAAGAATATATCTAATGAGATTAATAAAATAGAAATGAGGTAAAAAGGAGGAGGAAGCAAACACGGTAACATAACTATAACATCATTGTTCTACTTCTGTATCAAAATTTCTTTGGGATTTATTTTAGTCAAGAAAACAAAAGAAAGAGAAGTTCCCTAGTTCTAGTTTTCAGAAAGGCAAGCAAAGTTTTTAAAGAATATTCTAATGTTGAGTTAAATAAGAGTTATAGAATATTTAATGAGCAGTTTCTTTGTAAAATGCAGATGCTGTTTCAGCTATGGATTTTTTTTAAGGCAAACTTTGATAAAAGTTAAAAGAATGACATTAAAGCTCAATACAATGAAAGCATTTCTGTGATGTTCTCAGCTGATGTGGCTCAGGTCTGTAGCTTAATTTGATTGAAAGATTGATTTTGAGTACTGAGAGAGGTGAATTGATAGCATATCTCTTAGGCTTTTTCCCTCCTTATGTAACTGCTTCTCTTGTCAAAGAGAATTAGAGATTTCTTGTCAAAGAATTTAGGCATTGCATGTCAAAAAAAAAAAAAAAAAAAGCACATAAATCCCAGTTGGGCTTACTGATTCACACTAGAAATAAGTGAAGAAGTTTCACCCTATTCTTTACTTTCTCCCTGATCTCTAACTGCCAAATTAAGAAAAAAATTTTTTGAAAAGATACTAACATCTACAACAGCAATAAGAACCTTCAAAAGAAACATGTGAATATAAAATTATTCCAAATTTCTTCACTTCAGTTTGCTTCCTTCTAAACCATTCTCCACATGATATTTTTACAACAGCAAATATGAATGTCACATCCATGTTTTTGACAAATCTAGAGATTCATGGCCTGAAGATTTTTGTAAGTCAGAGTTTAAGTTATTCAGACAATATTTAACAGACACTTAGTCTATCTGAAGAGCACTCTGCTATATACATCTGTATACATATGGCTAAGGAAACTGCTCCCTGCTCTTAGCAATATGACACTGTAAGAGGGGAAGTATGCACAGATAACTCAACACAGGTGAGCATCAGGTGATGGGTGCAAGGACTTATGAGTATTCAGATGATAGAGAGAACACTTCTCACTGGTGGGCTCAATGAGAGCTTCATAAAATAGGTCACATCTGAACGGGGCCTTCCAGGATTTCTTAGTGCAGACATGAGTAGAGATGTTTTGGGCAGTAAGAATACCAAGAAAAATGGCATTGCCAAGAGATATGTCAACATTGTCAAGTCATTAGCAGGTAACTGCAAATAGACCTGCCCTAATAGACTGGAATGCAGGTAAAGCAAATGGTAGGAGGCAAGACTGGTAGTTCGGGGATCAGATTGTAAACAGTGTTAATAATGCTTGAAGAAATTTAAACATTTTTTAAGACAGCATTTTTAATGTTTATTTATTTTGACAGAGAGTGTGAGCAAGTAGGGGGAGGGGCAGAGAGGAGAGAGAGAGAGAATCTCAAGTAGGCTCCTAAGTGGGGCTTGATCCCATGAAATGTGAGATCATGACCTGAACTAAAACCAAGAGTAAGATGCTTTACTGACTGAGCCACCTAGGCACCCTGAAACTTAAACCTTGTTCTAAAGTCATTACAGAATCAGTTTTTGTGTCTGGGTATGGAGGTGATGATGTTAATAGGTGCTTTAGAGAAAGATTGACTGTAGAGAGAACAAAACGCATGACCATTGCAACAGTATGATTGTGGATTATTAATAAACATCTGAGTTTGAATGATGATTTCAGAGGAATTAAAAGGATAATCTAAACATGTTAGTGGAGAGAAAGAGATGTAAATGATACCTGTATTTAGGGGCCAGGAAGTGAGGGCATGGGACACTAAAGGGTGTAAGCATAGCATACTAGAAGGTGCATTAGATCCTCCACTAACATGGGAGGATTGGAAGACATAGTCAACCCTTGAGATCAACTTGGGTTTATCTTTTATTGGCTGTTGTAACCCCATCATTTAGGACAGTGTGAGGCACATAATAGGCACATGATTTATGCTTCTTAAGTGAATGAATAAGTGATTGCCTGGCTAATGATTGCACAGAATAAACTTCAGTGTAGGTAAAGAAAGTAATTTGGTTGCCCTGGAGTTAATTTTACTGGTACAGAATATATCCATTGGCATTAGAAACGTTGGTGTGGCTTTAGATCTAACAGTATGTCTGCTTACTTCTTCTAAGAAGCACTATAAAGTAAGAGTTACTTGTTTAGACTCTAGGCTAGTAGAGTTTGAATATCATCTCCACCACTTAGGATCTTGAGCAAGTCAATTAACCTTCCTGTGCTTCAGTTTCCTGTCTTTAAAATGGGATTACTATGAGATGTACTCCATAGTGTTGTTCTGAGGGTTAAATGACTTACCATGTGCAGTTAGAACAACACCTGGCACCTATTAGGCACTTTATGTGTTACAAGTAGCAGAAGCAAACTATTAGCACTGAAGTTTTATTTACATTCTTTACTGGTACAATGTACAGTTTTGGTTGTTTGGCACATTTTTTCTTACCAATGATTGAAGAAAAGATAATAATCTGATTTGAGACCCCACCCCTCAAATATGTATCAATGAAATTTGATAAAATATAAAATTTGATAAAATGCTTTACACTCCCAGAAGGAAAGTCCTGTATAAGTAGAACTTGATATCAAAAACAGCTCAAAAGTTGAGTGGACTTGAAAAGCTTACCACTGAAAGACATGACCTCTAGGAGTGCCTGGGTGGCTCAGTTAGTTAAGCATCCGACTCTTGATTTTGGCTCAGATCATGATCTCGTGGTTCATGAGTTCTAGTCCTGCATCGGGCTCTATGTTGGCAGCACGGAGCCTGCTTGGGATTCTCTCTCCCCTTCTTTCTCTGCCCCTTTCCCCCTTTCTCAAAAATAAATCAACTTTACGGGGCGCCTGGGTGGCGCAGTCAGTTAAGCGTCCGACTTCAGCCAGGTCACGATCTCGCGGTCCGTGAGTTCGAGCCCCGCGTCAGGCTCTGGGCTGATGGCTCGGAGCCTGGAGCCTGTTTCCAATTCTGTGTTTCCCTCTCTCTCTGCCCCTCCCCCGTTCATGCTCTGTCTCTCTCTCTGTCCCAAAAATAAATAAAAAAACGTTGAAAAAAAAAAATAAATCAACTTTAAAAAATTTAAAGAAAATTATAAAAAGAAAGAAGTAATCTCTAAAATTAAAATCAGTCTATTTCCATTTATTTTTGCTAAACTATTTCTTTTAAAACTTGTGGGCTTCCAGAAACCTTATGGAAAAAACAGTCAGTGTCTCTGTTGCTTTTTGAAGAGAAGTAAGTACTAGAAAATAATCCAGGCAAAAATTAAGATCCTTTAGTTCAAAGGAATTTCAAAAGCTAGCCACTTTGAATCATTTAAAATTCTGCAGTGTGCTGAAAATTAAATAGAAAGTGTTATTCTGGAGTAACATAGCCCAGTTTCTCCAATATGTAGCAGAAAGCTTAAATGCCAGTAATTGAGTACCAAGGGTTCAGTATGTTATAATAGGGGAGTTAAGTGAACTGGGAACACAGAAAAAATGAAACAGATTGTTTCTGTTGATTTTATACATCTAAGAGATTTATCCTATGATTTCTTTTGCATAGGACATGATATAAGGAAACCAGAAAGCTTACATATGATAAATATGTAATTTGAATGTTTTTCCACTAAACATTTTGAATTTGAATGTGTAAAATTATAATTATAGATAAGTCATCAATAGATCTATTTGATGCATAATACTTGGCAATATGCTAGGCATACATAAAAAGAGATATCTGTAGATACTTTCTTGTATCATTCATGATATATCCCCATTAACTACAGCAGAACCCCCACAAATCACACATGTATTATTTTTTCCTTCTCTTAAGTTTTGTAAATTGAATTAATATTTCAGAAATCAATCCATCAAATGTGATTTGTTAGAGCTGTCAAGTGAAGTGAATTTTCTATACTTGATTTTTTATATGTTTGTTAATTTTTGAGAGAGAGAGAGAGAGCGCAACAGAGAGAGGACACAAGCAGGGGTGGCAAGAGAGAAGGGGACAGAGGATCTGGAGCAGGCTCTGCGCTGACAGCCACAAGCCCAATGTGGGCCTAGAACTCATGAACTGTGAGACCATGACCTGAGCCAAAGTCAAACGCTCAATTGACAGCCACGTAGGTGCCCCCTTCTATACTTGATTTTTAAGAATAGTTTCTGTATGTCAGCAGCTGCCTCTGCATAGGTCTCATCACTGTTCATGAAACAAAAGCAATGTAGCACAGTGCGTAACGATGTTAGTTCTGGAGCCACAGTAAGGGGACTTCAGTCTTGGCTGCAACTATTTGCTAGCTGTGTGTTCAGGGCAAGTCATGTATTTTCTCTAGGTTTCAGTTTCCTCATATGTAAAATAGAGACAAACTTCACAGGGAATAAATAAGAATTTTATGAGCTAATATAGGGAAAGTACATGGCCTACCTCATCTTACTAGAAAAAAGAAAGAACTTAGACAAATTATGTATTGCTGTGAACCATTTTATATAAACCATAGGCTTTTTTTTTACTATACAGAATCATAGAATCATATGATTAAAAAGTTATTGCTAAAGTAATTGTTATTATTAATAAAGATTGGAATTTAAATGCCATTATTACATGGGGAAAAATATAAAAAATAAATTGCTATGTTTTGCTGCCAGGTGGAAGAGGACTGCTCAAAATGACCTGTGATCTGCCCAACCTGCTTCTTGCTTTTATGATCTCACGACACTGTAGTAGGATGCTAAGAACAAAGTGATTTACACTGATTTATTGGATCTTTAACACGAGAATTACATTAGCTTCAAGTAGAAACTCAGGTCTTTGCCTTCTCAAAGTGTGTATTTCAATTTGCTGTCTTTGACAGTTTAGTTATTACCGAGTCGAATGGTGTATTCCAAACCTCTAACACTTAAGTTTCAATTACTTGACTTCTCTAAAAATATTTTTACATTATGTCCTCTAAAAGGTCCTAACTCGTTCCTGGCAGTGTTTTAGTGACTTTACATAGCAGTCTTTCCTTATTATCAGTGAAATGATAAATTTGCTTGAAAATCTTCAAAGACAGCTTAGGTTTTAAGTTAATTCAATGCATTTATGATAAGCATAATACACAGTAGAAAGGGGTAAGTACCCAGGAATGAAGATGAAGAATTATATTCTCAGGTCTGATACTGATTTTTTTCTATCATCTCTAAACCACCTGCTTTCTTGCCTTTAAAAACTTTTAAATCTATGAATTTCTAACTAACTTGAGTGTTGAGAACTATTTTGATGGGAAAGAACTTAGACAAGTTATATGTTGATAGATAGCAATTTGTAGGGTTTTGTTTGTACCTGAAATAATAGAATTTCATAATTAAAAGTCATTTGAGAAGTCATCTGGTGCAAACTCTATAAAAGATAAAAAGAAGCTGAGTGAGATGGTGTAAGATGTGTGTTCAGAGGCCGAGTGTGACACAGCCAAATCACTTACTTTCTTAATATCCTGGATTAAATTAATTCCCTCTTTGCCTTAGGCTTCACTGTGTTTATGGAGAAATTATAATGGAGTTAAAAATGTATATTTATTCTATTTTTTTACAAATATATATAAAACTATTCAGTTATTTTTTTTTTTGCTCTTGGCACATCAGTATTAATATATATGTACATTCACATACACACACATTATAAATAATTCAAGACTAATTCTCTAATTCACAAAAGAGCCTAAATTTTGAGCTTTTAAATATTTCACTAATTTTATAGTTGAGCGTCATTTTTAGAGGCCTTCAAAAGTTTATAAGGTAAATGATAACATATGTATGATTACTTTAAAACTCTACCTCAGATGTTTTTTAACCTTAAACATTGTCTTACAGAGCACCATCCTGTATAGCAGAATGCTTTAAAGTTTAAGTGAAGCTGCCAAGTGTAAAAATGTAGTACGTGAATGTCTAATTTCCCTTTCAAATCATCCAACTGGTATTTTGGGATAAGATTATTTGTTGTGACTAATTTAAGTAAACATTAAAGATAGTTTCTTTTGATGATTAAAATATACTATCTATATGGCTATTGCAAGATTATTTTTATTTTTAAAAATAGTTTTTCCATCAGAAATTTGAAATAGAGGACATAAATACCTTAACAAAGCACTTTTGAAGCATTTGGAATATGTGTGTGCAGTCAGTGTTACCCAGAACTTCCAGCAATAATAAGGGGTTGTTCCATGTCTGTGTTGTCCAGTATAGTACCCACTAGCCATATGAGCCTAGTGAATATCATTTCTAGCGCAACTGAGGAATTAAATTATTCATTTTAACTTAAAGTTAAAATAGCCACATAAGGTTAGTTGCTACCCTATTGGACACTCGGGAATAGATTGCTTATAGAATTAGAGATTTTAAAATAAGTTTGTAAGAATATCTAGTCCTTTTTTTTTTTTAATTTTTTTAACGTTTATTTATTTTTGAGACAGAGAGAGACAGAGCATGAACAGGGGAGGGGCAGAGAGAGAGGGAGACACAGAATCGGAAACAGGCTCCAGGTTCTGAGCTGTCAGCACAGAGCCTGACGCGGGGCTCGAACTCCCGAGAATATCTAGTCCTTTTATCCATACTTAAGTAGAGCCACAGTTATTTTTTCCTAATGAAAATTTGGGGCACCTGGGTGGCTCGGTCGGTTGAGCATCCGACTCTTGATTTCAGCTCAGTTCATGATCCCAGCGTGGTGTGATTGAGCCCCCTATCGGGCTCTATGCTGTGTGTGGAGCCTGCTCAAGATTCCCTCTCTCTCCCTCTCTCTCTCTCTCTCTCTCTCTCTCTCTCTCTCTCTGCCCCTCTCCCCTGCTCATGTGCTCTTTCTGTCTAAAAAATTTTTTTTTAATTAAGAAAAATGAAAATTTATTTTTAATAGCAACCAGAAAAAAACATCATAAACTTTGTTATAGTAACCTACACAGTGTTAAATAACCTAATGTCAAAACTCATTCATGACATTCAAAACGTTTAGTGCTATAGTTTAAATCAGGTTTGTGTATGTGCATGTATTACTCAGAATAGATGGAGACCTTCTGACTACCAGTCTTTTCCTAGCAGTCATCAAATCACTCCTTAACCAGGATGAAATGCTAACTGCTTTAACCTCTCTTTGTAGGTCTTTCCATCTTGAGTCAGCCTGCTCTGAACCAATTCCAAAATATCTGTGACCCTATTTGCTTGTAAATGTAACCACCTCAAAATGGATTTGCTTTGGTTGCTTAGTTGAAACCTCCTATTTCAACTAAAAATTTATATTTTATTTAAGAATAGTTTAGGGCATAAGTAAACCTTTCAAATAGTTATTAGTATTTAGCTAAAGGAGTAATGGCCTGGACAGAATTCATCAGCTAATAAGAGATGTGATTAAGCTAACAGTAGGGGAATGTGAGGAAAGATCCGTGATAGGCAAAGTACACCTTTTGAACTCACAATAATTAGTACTCCCATATCCACACGTATTCCTGAACTAGTCTCATCTTATCAATGGACTGCACAACAAGAACATTTCATGGAGAGTTCTAGGTAACTCTCAGTTGTAATATGATTGCCATGATTTTCTAAGTACTCTAATTTCTAAGTGTGTGATATAATGAAAAGTTGAATTTTGTCTTCTGCTTGCTCCCAAATGTTAACATGACCCATTAGTATTGATATTTTTATACTTCTAACAGTATATCCAGGGATTTCCCTTCTTCCTAATCTAATTTCTTACAGTAGAGTGCTTGGGAAGAAGTCTTAAAAATATTAAAATTACTAGCTTGCTTCCATTTTTTCTTAGGATATCTGACTTGTTTAGATTTTGAATATCTTAAAATAGCTTGTTAAATATTAAGGAAAATTATATTTCTAGAATATTTTTAAAAGCAAAATTAGTGTGTTATATAAGTTGTCTCTGATTTGCCTTTTGGGTTGGCAAATTATGTCCCATTGTACATGCTCTTTGAAATAACTACATCCTATTCTCAAAGGGTCTATAAGATTTCACACACAGATGTTTTGCCTGGAGTCTTCTACGTTTCCCAAATGATGTCCACTCCCACTGCTACTTCTCAGAGGTTTTTTTTATTTTTTTTTTTAACATTTATTTATTTTTGAGACAGAGAGAGACAGAGCATGAACGGGGGAGGGTCAGAGAGAGAGAGAGACACAGAATCTGAAACAGGCTCCAGGCTCTGAGCAGTCAGCACAGAGCCCGACGCGGGGCTCGAACTCACATACCAAGAGATCGTGACCTGAGCCGAAGTCGGACGCTTAACTGACTGAGCCACCCAGGCGCCCCTCAGATTTTTTTTTTTTAAATAAAGACTGATTTGGCAAATCCTAAATTTTATGCAGGTAGAGTCATGCAAGCTGTGGGCAATACCTGGCCACTGTATCTATTTTCTAGCTTTCAAGTCAATTAAATAAAATTATTGCTGTGAAAACCAAATTTAATTTTTCTGTACCATTATGTTTAAGTTAAAAAAAAGAGTGGACAGAAAAGTTCAGTAAAAGGACTGTGCTCCATGTAAGTTACCCAATGTAGTGCATCATTAAAGGAAGGTAAAGTGTCAAAGGATCAGAAGAGAATGAATCCTGGATATGCCACGGTCTTAACTTCAGGTCATCTTTTTTCATCTGTGAACAATAGTTAGTACCAACTGCTTTCTTTGCTTCATAAGATTATGAGGTTCAAGGAAGAAAACATAAGTGGAGATTTTATAAATCACAAAGTACTATACAAATATAGTGACACAGTCATCTTTATCATCATCATTATGCATTCTTTAAAGAACTTATTATTCATGCAGAAGCAAAAGCAAATATCTATTAGTGTAAATTTTAAAGATTTTGAAAGGAAAAAAAAATGTCTTCTTTCTTCATACTCTAATGGACTTGCTGTGTTTTCTAGACAAATTCAGAGAGATGTACCTATGAACAATTAATATGAAAATGTCCTAAGAGAAAAAGTAAAAGACAAGTTTCTATCACTGACAGAAATATCTGTATTTGATATTTTCTTTTTTTTTTTTTCAACTTTTTTTTTTTATTTTATTTTTGGGACAGAGAGAGACAGAGCATGAACAGGGGAGGGGCAGAGAGAGAGGGAGACACAGAATCGGAAACAGGCTCCAGGCTCCGAGCCATCAGCCCAGAGCCTGACGCGGGGCTCGAACTCACGGACCGCGAGACCGTGACCTGGCTGAAGTCGGACGCTTAACCGACTGCGCCACCCAGGCGCCCCTGTATTTGATATTTTCTAAGTGAGTCATTAAAATAATTCAAGAATACCAATTTCAGACGAATGTCAGTTGAATGTCACATGTAAAACTCTCAGTAACTTCCACATGGGTAATAAAAAAGATATAGTTGACTCATTCAGCCCTCTTTTCCTTTTCCTCCTCCCCTCTTTCCTTGTCTTCCTTTCCTTCTTTATCCCTATTCTTCTTTCTTTATTCTCATCTTATTAAGGGCTTGCTTTATAAGGGCTTTGCTTATTAAGGGCTTTGCTTTAGCAAAATTTGGAGGTTCTCTAAGGAATATAAAAGAAATAGAAGGCAAAAATCTCTGCTTTTAGGGAGTTTTCAATTTGGCTGAGTCTTTTGAAATTATTTGTGATTTAGGTAAAAGGAGCTGTTTTATCATCAGAATCAACTCTGTCTTGTATAGAACAATTAAAAAAAAGGTATGGTCCCTGATCTACGGGTGACTATTTTAACATATCTTAAATTACAACCTGTTAGTGCTAAAGTTATATATGAGAAAGGTAAGCTTTTTAAATTTTAGGTTTCTGAAATTTTTTAGTCTAAACATGCGAAAAATCTCATTTTACATAGATCTGTCTGTGTGTCAATCAATGTTATGAACAGCTAAGGACCTGACAGTTGAGGTTTTAAAATGAAAATTAATTATGGGCATTAATATAACAATCCTTCACCAGTTACTCAAAGTTCTAAGTTCGTTTCCCTTGAACTTGAATACTCAGAAGACTGTTCTTTCTTGGGAGGAAATTTTGACTGATATTTAAGGAGCTATATAATGGCAACATCTCCTTGAATGTCTTCTCTGTTAGTTGGCTTTAGGATGATTTATTTATTTTCCATACTATTCATTTATCATTTTTTGCTTTTAATTTTTTTGCTTTGTTGTAAATATGATTTTGTGTTTTTATTGTAAATATCATTTCATAAAATCCATTAATTATTGATAGCAAGGTATATTTATGAAATACTCCAAAAATTATTAACTTATTTATCCTCATAAAACTCTTCTTGAATCTGGATTTCCAAATGGTCATTAGTATTTGAGTGAAGATTAAAAACATATGTTAATAGGTATTATGTCTGGGTTTTCAAAGTGCAACTAAGAATAATACTTTGTATTGTTGTTGCATAAATACTGCTTACAGAAGCAGTATTGTTGTTGCAATACTTTAGAGAGTATTTCAACTTGCAGGGTAGATTCAAAATGTATCCTTCCTATAGAGATAAAAAAGAGTAAAAACAACTTTTCCCTTTAACATTACAAATAGGATGCAAAATACATTCTCACCCTTCTAATAAAACTTGCATATATTATTATATAGGAAGTCTGAAATTTTTACATGATTAGTTAGTACTCTATGACATTATTTTCTTGAGCATTCCACTTGTGAAATAAAATAAAATATTTAAAAAATTAGATATGCAGAATAAAAGAATTGATATATGGCCTTTATAAAACTCTTTTAGTTTGGGGGGAGATTTTTTTGTGCTTACAAAATGTGTTTATAAACTAACCAAACAACTCTTTACAACACAAATATAGTAGAATTTAATTAGCAGAATGAATCTTGTTCTCTAAAACTTGCCATAATAAACTTTTATACATTTATTCTTGTGATGCCACCATCACTCAGACCATTATTGAAACTACTTTTTGGTAAATATCTTTAGTGCCAATTGATGACTGATACTGGAAAATATTTCTTGTAATTTTATACTTTGTGTTTTAAAAGTATGAAATACCTCCTATTTTATTCATTAATCTTGGTTCTGAATTACTTTTAGGTAAATCCAAATATTAGAAAAGAAAACATTGATGACATTCAAAAGAATGTGGAGGAGGTGTTGAAAACCCTTCCAAATACATAATTTACCTAAATCTGAATAATGGAAAGATCAACTAACCAATTCCTATTTTCTGAGGGGACTTTTTGCTGGTTAAAATCCACTTGGATATATGGTTGGTTTTAATTATGCTTTTTTTCAAAAGTAGGAAATTTTATTTTATAGCAATAACTCAGACACATAACCACTGCCTACCACATATTAATGTGATCCTGTGGTAGGCAGAATAATGGTCCTTCAAAGAAGATATCCACATCCTGATCACTAGTTCCTCCAACTAGTATTACCTTATATGGCAAAAGAGACTTTGCAGATGTGATTAAGGATCCTCAGATGGGGAGACTATACCAGATTATCCAAGTGGGCTCAAAGACATAATTGCAAAGATCCTTATATGAGAGAGGCAGAAGGATAGAAGAAATAAAGTCAAACTGTCAGAGGACACAATTTGATGACTGAATCCGTGAAAGAGAAAGAGAAAGGTTTGAAGATGCTGACTCTGAAGAAGGAGGAAGGGGCCATGAGCCAAGGAATGTAGGCAGCCTCTAAAAGGTGGGAAGGCAAGCAAATAGAATCTCTCTTAGAGCCTCTGGAGGGAGACCAGCTCAGCTGACACCTTGGCTTAGCCCATTGAGGCTTATTTTGGACTTCTGACCTCCAGAATTGTAAGACAATATATTTGTGTTATTTTAAGGCACTACATTTGTGATAATTTCTTACAGAAGCAGTAATAAATTAATATAGACCCCTGAGGTTTAGATATTAAATATAGCTCAGAGTAACCTAACACATTATTTAGTCCAACTTCTCCTTGTCCATGAATTACATAAGTAACACAGAGTGTTGAGCATCATTTTGCCTCAGTTATACAATCTGTAGCAGAATTATAAAACCCAGATATCCTCATCTCACAGTCAGATGCTTTCTTGTATCAAGTTATGTAAAATCCCAAACATTTTAGTAACTTTAGTAACTTTAGTAATTTTTCATTGGTATCTTTATTAAGATCAATAGATCTGAAGTCAAAACACATTGACTTTGATTTTTTAAAATTTCTTATGTCTTATTTTATTTTTGAGTGAGAGAGACAGAGCATGAGTGGGGGGAGAGGCAGAGAGAGAGGGAGACATAGAATATGAGCTGTCAACACAGAGTCTGACAAGGGCTCCAGCTCACAGACCACGAGATCATGACCTGAGCCAAAGTCAGATGCTTAACCAAATGAGCTATCCAGGAACTCCGACTTTGAATATTCTGCTGACAGTGTAGAGATAGCACTTAGTACTCTTAATGATTTCTACCTCAAGTCTCTCTGAGGTAGATCATCGCTTGTCTGATAGCATTAAGCCTTCTCCCAATTTTGAAAGGTAGAAAATCATGTAATATCACAGAACCCTTAAGTTAGAAGAGATTACAGTAATTAATAATATTTTGGGGATGGATTATAGTCATTTTTATATGTAGAAGGTCCAAAGGTAAGCCTGTTGGGTTGCCAGAGTTGAAATTTATTTTTATAGTCAGACACTGCTTCTCTTTCCTGAAGTTTTGACTTTAAGAAGCATGAAGAGCCATGAAGAAAAATTTTCATGGAGGACAGTCTTCTTAAAAAAATGTTTTTTAAGTTTATTTATTTTGAGAGAGATAAAGCAAGTGGGGGAGGGGTAGAAACAGAGAGAGACAGAGAATCCCAAGAAGGTTCTGCCCTGCCAGTGCAGAGCCTGATGCAGGACTCGAACCCATGAAACTGTGAGATCATGACCTGAGCTGAAACCAAGAGTTGGACACTTGACTGACTGAGCCACCCAGGTACCTCTCATGGAGGACAGTCTTATTCTACTCTCCCTAAAACCCTGCCAGCAGCTATACATTCCCTAATTCTTTCTTTATCTCCTGTACCCTATTCATTAGAGATTACTTAGATTCCTGATCTTGAAACCATCTTGTTTATCATACCATCTGTTTCTTTACTGGGCTGTTCTAGGTTCTTTTCACTTGCACAAAAATGTTAGAGTCCAGTTGTTAATTTCCACAAAAGGTCTACTAAAATCAGAATTCAGTTGGATATATAGCTCAACTAGAGAGAATTGGCATTCTAAAAATATTGAGTATTCCTATTCTTAAAAAAATAGTATATCTCTCCACCCACTTCAGTTGTCTTTAATTTCACTTAGTAAATTTTATTTTCAATTTTCCAATTATTTTGTGTGTGGTATATAATAGTATACTTATTTTTGTAACATTGACTTTGTATCCTGCAACTTTGCTAAATTCACTTTTGGAAGGCATAGTTTTCATTTACCACTGCCCCACTATTTCCTTTGTCATCTGCCTTTTACTTTTACCAGTTGATGGAAATTACTTCTTTGAAGTGACCTATTAGCCAGCATCCATGGTCTCTTTTTTAAATTCTCTTCTTCTACTTCTCTATCATATGTTGATACAATCTTTCCTTCATAGAAACACACACACACACACACACACACACACACACACACACAGAGTAAGCCTTCTCTCAGTTGCCATGGCAATGTACTAACCTGGATCTCTTAATCGTGACTGTTCATTTCCAGCATGTTGCTGTGGTGCTTTTAAATATCTCATCTTCTATATGGAAATGTTGTTCTTGTGTTCTTTTGAGAATTGTCTTCTTTTGTCCTAAACTCTGAAATTTGATTTTTTTTTCCCACTCATTTGTCTTCGAATACAAGTTACTCTAGGGAAAGTCCAAGATTCCTATCTTAGCACTTCTATTTCTTCAGAAATACACATCAAATTTCCAAATGCCAAGGAAAGATCTATTGACACCTTGAGTTAACAGTCACACTGAACTAGCTTTATTTGACATGAATAAAATTTCTTACTTAAATTCTCAGACTTTCAGCCTCCAGGTCTTCTTCCTTTCATTCATCCCTTCCAACTTCCAGAACTTTACTCCTACTGTGTTTCTCTTTATGATTCTTCCTTTCATTTGGACTGCCATTGTCCCAGTTCAGCAATTCATTAACACTTTACTTACTTATTTATCACACTCATTTTAACTAATCCAGAAATAAGATTTCAATTGCTTTCATTTTGTATGCATTCTTTTTTTTTTCAGGATATATATTTACATTTTTAAATATCATAATATTAAAGATACTTTATTTGATTTTTATACATTTCCCATATCACTATAGTTTTCATGAATATAATTTTAATAACTACATAAGAACCCATCACATTTTTTATTGTATTTTTTGTTTGTTATCCTTTTTGTTAGACATCTAGGATGTTTTTAGTATCTTTTATATCACATATAATACTAAAGTGACTCTCTTTGTATAAATGATCTGTAAAATTTGTATATTTTTCTTAATGAATAAAAATATATGAAAAGTTTCATGTGACTCTAAAAATATTAAATCCAAAAATGTTTTTTACTAATTTATTTACTGAGTATATGCAAGTGCTCTCTATATATCTTAACTTCACAATCATTGTTTAAAATTTTTGCTTATTAAAAGGGGTAGAATGGTACTATGTTCTGAATATGCATCAGTTTAATTAATAAGTTTGAACATTTTTTTCCCCAGTGTTGTGTTAAGTACTTGACCTTCCTTTCGTAATCTTATAATTTTTGCCTAGATTATTTCAACAGCCTAACTGGCCTTCCTCTTCTATCACGTTTTTCCTTCTGCTAGCAGAGTAACAGTCACAAAACTCAGGAAATCATATCAAAACAAAAGTGAGGAAGAAGGTTAATATCTGACTGTTAGCTATCAAAAAAGGTTGAACTCCTTCAGCTGGTATTCCAGACTTTCTGTATTCAAGGTTTAACTAGCCTTTTTGCCTTTTGTGACAGTCTCCTCAAGGTATTCTGAGTGTGTCAGCCACATTGACACTCTTAATCCTTCAGCCCTTCATTTCCCTCTTCCATATCGTGACTCACTCTCTTCTCTTCACCTGAAGTCCCTCTATTCAAATGTTACTAATCAAGAAAACATTAAATCTCTTCTCTGAAAGTTACATGATCATTTCCATTAGAATTAATCTCTTTTGTCTGTGTTCCTATTATGCTTTATTTAAACCCCAGTTTTGGTGCTTACCTCATTCTTCACATAAAGCAATTTTTCATGTCCAAATCTGAATTTTCTATTTTGGGGCACCTGGTTGGCTCAGTCAGTAGAGCATGAGACTCACTCTGGATCTCAGGGTTGTGAGTTCAAGCCCCACATTGGGTGTAGAACTTATTTTTAAAAAAATGGAGTTTCGGGGTACCTCGTGGCTCAGTTGGTTAAGCATCCGATTTCGGCTCAGGTCACAATCTTGTGGTCCATGAATTTAAGCCTGGTGTCAGGCTCTGTGCTGACAACTCAGACCCTGAAGCTGTTTTGGATTCTGCATCTCCTCTCTCTGTCCCTTCCCCCCTCACACTCTGGCTCTCTCTCTCTCTCTCTCTCTCTTTCAAAAATAAACATTAAAAACATTTTTAAAATATTTTTTAAAAAATGAAGTTTATATTTCATTTTAAGTTCATTGAGTAAAAGGCTGTCCTTAAGTAATCTTTGTTTTTACACAATGGCCCAAACAATGGGTAAAACGTAACAAAGTTTAGTAAATATTTGTTGAATATTTAGTAAATATTTGTTGGGTTGTTTTGAAACTTATAAAAATCTTAGGGCCTGTAAATGAACAGAGATGAGCTCTGTATAACCTTAAAGTAGGGAAAAGCTATAATATCCTTGTTCCTATTAATGCAGGAGAGAACTCTTTAACATAATAAGAGCATAAAGGGGACACATTATTAGAAATAGTTATACATATAAGGAAGCCCTGTCTTCTTAATACACATTTACCCAAAGAATGTATACTTGAGCTCTTCTTTTATGTCAAAACCTTCAACACACACACACACACACACACACACACACCACACCACCTTTTCATTTATTCACTTTATTTGTCAGGGTGATAATTTAAAGATTGGCTAAGACTGAGGTAATGAGGTAGTCCAGCCATTTAATTTTGTTAAACTACTAACATATAAAATATTATATATCTGTCCATTCCCTGCTTTTGATAAAATGTTTTTTATCATCAGGTGATTTAGGATTGAACTGCAAAAGAAAGTGACCTTGATAGAGTCTAAAGTACCATATTTCTTAATACAGTGAGGTAAAGCTGTATTATTGGTATTAACATAATTATGTTGTTAAATGCATCAAAGGTGAGGTATTTAAAGCAAATTAAACAAGTGACGTTCTTATTTCATAAACCACATTTAATCTCATGCTTGGCTGTTTTTATGATAGAGTTACAGCAATAGAGAAAATCAGGCATGAATGGAAGAGTAACTGATACCTTCATAAACAGATGCTTAGAATTTGAACTTAAAGTGACTAAGGAACACCAAGAGTCAAATGGGACAAACAGGGAGGTGACATTCATAGAGATAACAAAAGATTAGCTGAGATTATTTTAGGAGTATTTGAACTGAGAGAATGACATTACAAGGGTGAAGTCTAGAGAAGAGTCCCGACTTTGAGCCCCAGCTCCATCAATGACTCAGTGTGTGACCTGGAACAAATTACTTAACCTCCCTGAATTCTCGGTTTTTATTTATAAAATGAGATAATTATATCATGTAATAAAGTTGTTGTGAGGATCAAATTAGAAAAGAGACATGGATATTTTTAAATGTAAATTAACCCATATTTATAAGGTAGTATTGATATCATGTTGTAGAAACTCTATCATGATGTAGAAACATCCTACTATATTTGAAATTGACTTACTCATTTACTCAGAAAATATTCAGTAAATTCAAGCACCATATTTATTAGGTATGGTATAGTGAATAGAACAAATCTAATTCCTGCTCTTGGGATACTTACTATCTAGTAAGGGTCTCTAAGAGTTAACAAACAAATACTAAAAATAAGAGTGCTTCTTAGTCTCCATTTTACCCACATGCCATGTTAGCTAGCATTTTCCATTCTCTCCACGAAATGCGTTGACTAACATCCATTTTACACTGAATACCATAGTACTCAATACTTGCCAGGATCTGTTCTAACTGCTTTGCAGAAATTAATTTCTTTAATCCTCACAATAAGATCTCAATGCAGATACTATCATCATTTCCATTTTTCAGATGAGGAAACTGAGGCACAAAGAAGTTAAGTGACTTGTCCATGTTTAACACAACTAGTAGGTGGCAGATCAGAATTCACACCTAGGTAGTCTAGCTCCAGGGTCCATGGTCTTAATCTCTGTGTGACAATACTAGCAGGCCTATTTTTGCTTTCTCTAGTTGAGTAGAAAGCTTATTCAAAGGTCAGTTGTGGGGCACCTGGCTGGCTCAGTTGGTTGAGCGTCTGACTTGATTTCTACTCAGTTCATGATCTCACAGTCGTGAGATTGAGCCCCACCTCGGGCTCCACACTCAGCATGGAACCTGCTTAAGGTTTCCTCTCCCACTCAGTCTGCCCTTTCCCTGCTCACGCGCTTTCTCACCGTCTCTCTCTCGAAAAGAAAAGGTCAGTTGTATTTGTTCCCAAATATGTTTATACCAGTTGTTTTTGTTATGTAACTTTGTTATGTAATTTAATTAAATGTCACATAAAGCAGTAAAGTAGGAATGAAAAATACAAATGTGATTTTGTATATTTGTAAACTAAATTGAATATGTTGGTGAGACTTAATTAAGGAGAATTGCCTTTAAAAAAGCTGCCAAATCATAAAGTGGTGAAAACTAAGAGTGGTGGCATATTATAAAAACATAGACATTTATTGCAGTTGGCATCATGTGTCATTATGCTCTCATTATGCTTAAAAATAAATGAAAATGCAAAATGCAAAAAATATATACTTCTAATTATTAAACCATTACTAAACTGAAAAGTTGTGGCCTTATATCAAATAGTTGGCAAATGAGTGACTATTTACATATTTTAAGTTAAAATACATATACGTGTAAAGCATATATGTATACACACACAGAGATCATTTTTTGTGATATCTGATTTAGCTAACCTTTTTGGGTAACCTCCCAACTGTCCTACAAGAAAGTAGTATCTCCGAATACTTTTATTTCCAAATAATAAAACTATCATTGGTGTCCTGGGTATGGCTATATGAGTCTCTCTGGTTCCAGAAGGTTAAGTCATAGTGTACTCCACAGCAGGCAAATTGTGGATCACAATGCAAGTCTACAGAGGACAGATATTGAATCTCAGTGTGATCCACAGAAGAGTGTGGATCCCAATGTGGTACATGGAGGACTAATCATGGCTCACAGAGTGGATTCATTTTTGTGTCATGTGATCAACTCAGTTTTTCTTTTCAGGACAGCATGATGTAGAGGGAGAGAGAGAGAAAGAGAGAGAGAGAGAGAATGAGAATCTCAAGCGGGCTCCATGCTAGCCTGATGCAGGGTTCAATCTTACAAACCATGAGATCATGACCTAAGCTGAAATCAAGAGTCAGATGCTTAACTGACTGAGCAATTCTGGTGCCCCTCAGCCTAATTTCTTTATTTGAAGTTGGCAATATAAGTAATGATGTCATATACAACACAGTCAGCCCTCAATGAACTTGAAAATACTTTGGAAATTGCAAAGTATTAAATTACATGTTTTCATACTACATTGTTAGTTCAGTTATTATAACACTTATTAAACCGTACAATGCTTACCTGTAAATCTGTGAGCTCCATGCGTCCAGATCTTGGCTTATTAATACTTATACTGACATCTGTACCTAGTCAAGTGTCTGGGTCCTAATAGTATATAGAAGCTACTTATATTTTTTATGTGAACTTACCAGAAATCCCTTAAATTTAACTAGACATTTTGATGGTAAAATGATATATGGAATATAAAATATTCCTATACTTCCAGTGTTAGTTGTTGTAGAGTCATTTTCTTCTCCTTACTCCCTCAAAGCCAATTGAAATTATCAAAGGAAACAAAGAGATAGAAAAATATGCCATCTCCAAGAAGCAAGTGCAATTGTCCTCAACCTCATGGTACAAATTATGAAGTTCATATATTAAATATTGTAACTTCTGCCTAGATAATCATGCCTGCAGAGAGAGGACACTGGCTGCCTCAGACAGTATGTGTTGTTCTCTGAAAAGCATATTTGAGAGCCTTTAATTAAAGAGAGCTTGGTTTCTGAGAAATGTAAGAAAAATGGAGAATATTCCTGCAGAGATCCCAGCTGACCCTCTACAATGGTAGGGTAGGGAAGGAAGGCCTCAGAAGGACATTATGCCAACCACATCATTGTGTTCTCTACCACTTGATCTCTGAGTCCAGGCAACCTGTCAGAAGAGAAGCTGGAGGTAATAGGAGGCACACAGCTATAGCAAGAACCTGTTGAGATCCATGCAGACTTTTTGAGAGAAAAAACCTGGGGGGGTGAAGTACCTTCAATATTAACAAAACAAAAGATTTGGAAAGAAGGTATTTGGGTTGGTAGGCTGAAATTGCAGCACCAACTTCCCCAGCTACTTTCCAGCCATTTCATTTCACTTTCTCTTCCCCTTCCTATTGCACTGCCTTTTTTTTTTTTTACCAGCATCATTAAAGATGGGGAGTGAACAGAAAGAAACCAATGGATAAATCAATGCATAAAAGATGCCATATTCTCTTCCACATAAGGAGAGAAAAACAAAGCAGTCATGAAGAGTACATATTGTAAGCGATATACTTTCTAAAAAAGAGTTCAGAGAGAGACAGAAGAGTTTAGGGAAGACAGCATTTGACAAATAAAAGGAGATGAAACTAGAGCTGCTAGAGTTCAGAAAGAAAATAAAAATGGAAATGAAAAAAATGTAAGAGCGAAATACATGCTAGAAGCAACACAAATAGAATTTGAAAACAAAGTCAGAGGTATATATAGACAGGAAAATATCTGACAAATGAAATGTGTGCAATCAATATAAGATTTTTGTAAGGAAAAAAGATTTGAAAGACAGTAAAAACAAAGCCAATACGTGCATAATTGGTGTTTCTGAGAAAAGAAAAAAAACCTGAATCAACAAAAACTACAAAAATGAAAAGCAAACTGTTGTAAAGATTTGAATTTTCAAATGGAAAGATCATACTCTGTCCTAGGACAATTTATATAGAATAATGAACATCTGGAGATAGTCTAGTAAAGTTTCTTGAACTCCAAGGATAATCATGTGAACATTTAAGGCAAAAAGCCCAAAACATATAAGGGAGAAAATAGGTTGGTTTCCAATTTGCACATAATGTTAGAAGTCAGAGAAGCAATTTCTACACAGCTCTGCAGGAAGGAAAGTGTAACCCAAGTTTTATTTTCAGTTGAATATAATGTCAACGGAGACACATTCTGAAGCAGAAAGGGGCAGAGAGAGAGGTTATATATAGTCATAGAGCCCTTCTTTAAACACACACACACTAGTGAACATTAAGTCTATCTAATAATGGATTATTAATAACAACTTTAGGAATTACAGTCATAGAACAAAGTATAAAAGTTATAAACCGTGATAAGGTAAACATATTAATGGCAATGACTGGGAGTAAGAAGGGAATTTTACAAGAAGTATCAATGAGCTAATTTTCTTTATCCATAACATGGAATTAAAAGCTACTACCTATGTTGATAATATATAATTGAAAAGAATCCAGCCTCCTAAAGGTTTACAATTTTTTTCCTCAACTTTGGAGTGGACTTCTGATAAGAAAACATTATGCTTTGTGTTAAGAAACATTTACCTGAGAAGAAAAGAAAGAAACATTTACCTGAACTTCAGTAATTCTTCAGTTTTTAGTTCAATATTTTTTTAAGTTCAAGGAGAAGAAAATGTAACATTTAAATATTAAAATATCATATACAATTTTATTCCACTGATCCATTTTTCTAACTTAATAGATATTTAGGTATGTTTGGAATGTTTGCTTGGTGTTGGAGAAGGTTATTTAATGGGGTTTGGATTATCTAAAATGAAACTTTCTATGTTTCTATATTACTTAAAGTTTTTGTAAAGGACACATGTCATCTTAATAAAACAATAAAGTCGTAATTTTAAAAAATTACAGCATTATCAGCATCTCTGTGTAGAAATTTTTTTCTGTTAACTATTACAGTAAATCTCTGACAAATAGATTGTAAATTTTGGACTTGACATATAAAATAAAACAATTATAGGAACAATAAATTTTCCTTAATATATTAATCTAAAAACCATTGTTCTCTGGAAGAATATGTTTCAAGAAAGCATATATGACAAGCAGACACTATCTGGGATTCCTAAAGGTAGTTCTCAATTTACATATTCCATAACCCCACAGGTTACACAATTAGGAAGCAAGCAATAGCTTATTAAAGCTATAAATAGGAGCTAAGCTTCTCTTCAACAAAACAGCATGACATAAATTACAATTTTTGTGTAAATCTATTACCAATCCTGCATCAGCTTTATGAGGGATATATATAAGCCCAATGTGGTTATAAATTTAAGAAAATTACTAGTACATCTGTGAAGCACTGAGGTATACATGGTAAAGAGTGTGAGGAAAATAAATCCTTTTTCTAGTGAAATGTGTAGTGCACAATGGTGTTTGACTTTTGGACCAAGTACCAACTGATCATCTGGATTCTTTGCTTTGAAGGAACAATGAGTGCTTTTTGCATTCCTTTTTCTTTATCTTTAATCACTTGTTTTTAAAGATGGACCTTCTAGAATTTTACAAATCGGCATGCCCAGAGGAGGCCTAGTTTAGCAGGTTCTTATACCCCTTGGCTCTGACTGCTGTCCCACAGCTGTAATAGCACACTTGGAAGGCAAGAGGTCACTGCACACTCATGAAGAAGTGAGCTCTTCATGAAGAGCACACTCATGAAAAAGCTCCTATTTATAGCTTTAATAAGCTATTGCTTGCTTCCTAATTGTGTAACCTGTGGGGTTATGGAATATGTAAATTGAGAACTACCTTTAGGAATCTCTTCCCTGCGTTTACAGGTAATGACTTTAGAATCCATGCAAATGAATGATGCCCATTTGGAAAGAACTATTTTAGATTACCACAGTCACTTTCATCTCTTAAAGGAAAATTTTGTTTTCTGTATTGTATCTGCCGCCAAAATACTGAGCTACCTGACCTACCTGTGATCACAGAACCCTCATTAAAATGAACTCTTCTTCAAAGTTAACTATATGATGTTAATACTTCTAATAACTTTATATTAAGAAAAGGAAGTAATCTTTGCCTGTAGCCAGCTAACTGTGCCAATAAGAATGAATATGCAGTATGTTCTCTGAGATCATGGCACAGTTGGGGATAAAGTGTTTTAATGTTTATTTATTTTTCAAGAGACAGACACAGAGAGTGAGCAGGAGAGGGGCAGAGAGAGAGGGAGACACAGATCTGAAGCAGGCTCCAGGCTCTGAGCTGTCAGCACAGAGCCTGACACGGCTCGAACTCACAAACTATGAGATCATGATCTGAGCCGAAGTCAGTCACTTAACTAACTGACTGAGCCACCCAGGAGCCTGGGGGATAAAGTGTTGTAATATGACTCTTTGTGCAGCAAGTGGATGGACTTTGATGTGGTACTGCTTGGCTAAAGATGCTTGCTGTCTCTCTAAATACTTTGTTTATGGGGAATGACAACGGTGATTTTCTAAGGCTTTAGAAAATATTTTTGTTTGAACAACTTCTAATAAAGGAAAATGTATTTGAATGAAAGACTGTGAAAAACCACTCTTTGAAATAAACAGAGCAAATGTTACAGATATAAAACTTTAATTTTGAATGATAGATTAATTGATTAGACTAGGGTAAGACAACATGATGCACTATTAAGGACACTGGCTGCAGATAATGGATCTAAATAGCAGTAGGCTTCCTCCACCTATTAGTGTCTGACTTTGATCTTTCCACCTAACCTGAGATTTAAGTTTATTTAGAAATTGAGGGATTATGTCCTTCCTATCTAATTTATGATTATTATAAAATAATAATACACAGTGATAGTATCACTTAATGGCCATTGTAGTGCATAAGAACCCATGAAACTCTTGCCTGGAAAATAAAAAGGAAGAGTGCTGATTATTTTCATGATGAAATAATAGGATTGAAATGGCATGTCTTTGCTGCTAATTAATGACTGCCTTATATATATTTATATATGCATGGGGCTGAAACATTTTTCTAACCTGCAGAATATATTATAATAAACTCTAGCTATATATTCTGGGATCACTTTGAATAATATGTAACGGACACTTGCAAATCTCAGAAAAGCAGAAATCTTGATTGTTTTGTAGAACACTATATCCAAAACAATGTGAATATGTAAATCACTTGGTGACCTAAGTGATTATATTTTTCCAAGTAAGAAGATAATCAGTAAAAGCAGATACAAAATGGATAGGGTTCTTCAGGAATGCTAGGTACAAATTGCCATTATTTTTGTCTTCCTAGGGTTCTTGGAAGAGTTTGATACATGTTGTGCTGTATACCCTTCTAGCAAGTAGATTTTATATTTTCTAAAATGACAAACAGATAATGCTATTTGAAATAAAGCTTTGGAGAAAATGAAGGCTGTGAAGTACTGAAGATTTTCTTCATTCTAAAAAGATAAGGGTCAATATTTACAATTTCCTCTCAGATGTGAACTGTAACACTTTATACTATATCAAAGAATTTTTAAATGGAAAATCAACATACAAGGAAAAGAAGAGATTTTAGAGAGGATTGACCCTTAGGTAAAGATATTAGAGATTTCCAGGGAGGTGGTAGTATTTCTACTCTTTGGATTTCAGTTGCCCACCTGTAAAATAAATGGGTTCGGGTTGGACTACATGATCCCTTTCAGCTCTGTAATTCTTGAAACTTTGAAATTGTGATATTCTTTATGCATTGTGGCACAGAAAGTACATCACTCACTGAAGGGTTTTATTCATCTGTTGGAGGCAGCACAGAGCACTGGACAGTATGTAAGAATGTAGATATTAGAGTCAGAGAGAATTTTGTTTGAATCATTTTGGGCAAGTTACTATAACTTCTTTAAGTCTGTTTCCTCATGTATCAAATGTAGAAAATAATGCCTAACAGCAGAGTGCTTGACATGATAAAGGAGATAATATATTTGTCAAAAACAGGCATGAGTCCTCCTGGGGATCCATAGTGGGTTTCAGGGGAAAGTGATTTATAAGAGTTCAAGCTCTGGGGGCAGCTGAGTGGCTTAGTTGGTTAAGCGTCCGACTCTTCATGTTGGTTCAGGTAATGATCTCACGGTTTGTGAGTTCGAGCCCTGCATTAGGCTCTGTGCTAACAGTGCATAGCCTGCTTGGTATTCTCTCTCCCTCTCTCTTTGCCCCTCCCCTGCTTGTTCTCTATCTCTCTCTCAAAAATAAATAAAAATAAACTAAATTAAAAAAAAAAGAGTCTCAGCTCTGGAGCCAGATGGCCTGGTATTAAATCTCAGCTTAGCTACTTGCCGGCTCTTGGGCAAATTACTTCAAATTCTGCTCAGCTTCCTCTTCTGTGTCTGGATGATGATAGTACTTACCTCCTTGGGTTTTTGCCAGGATTAAATGAGTTCACAAATGTAAAGTGCTCAGAAAAGTGCCTGGCACATATAAGCACTCTGTATTTTTGCTATCATCATCATCATAGTTACACAAAGCTCAGGATGAATTTGGTACATCATCCTTAAGTTTTATTCTACTAAAAATTTTAGGAATAAGTGCTGTTTTTATTAGAACCAACAGATATATATTGCGAAACAGAATGAAAAGTTTCTGTAAATATCAACAATGAAGCTCAGTACAGCACTTTCTGGCACCCTGAATGTACTCTACAGATAAATTCCTATTATTAGTATTAGCAATAGTATATTCCACTTTATTTATAACCTACTTAATAATATATTATTAAAACAGAATGGCCCAGCTCTGCAGAGTAAGAAATAAGAACTCATACAGGGAAGATAAAGCAGAAAAGCATTTCACAATCAAAACATGAATCTAATCTCACATCTACTTTGTCACTCCAAACCTATGCTATATTGTACAGTTTTTACTCTTTTAATAGAATTTAAATTTTTTTTTTTAACGTTTATTTATTTTTGAGACAGAGACAGAGCATGAGCAGAGGAGGGTCAGAGAGGGAGACACAGAATCTGAAATGGGCTCCAGGCTCCGAGCTGTCAGCACAGAGCCTGATGCGGGGCTCGAACCCACGGACCGTGAGATCATGACCTGAGCCGGAGTCGGCCGCTTAACCGACTGAGCCACCCAGGCGTCCCTCTTTTAATAGAATTTTAGTCACATAAAAGGTTAGACTGACATCTCTGATGCATGGGTTTTAATTTCAATTTAATATCAGAGTTCATAGATTTATATTGTAAATTCCTATTGTACTTGTACATGATCCATGGTAAAAGTTTTTGAAAATGTTAATTTAATTGAAGGTTCAGAGAGCAATAAATAATGTTATCCATAAAGGGATATAACTTAATAAATATTTATTTAGCGTATGAAAATATATCAAACCCTGCTAAGTGGTAGGCATATGGAGATGGATAAGCTCTAACCCTTTCTGTTACAGAGCTCTCATGGGATATGGAAAACCTTGTTGTTTGGCTGATTGGTAGCTCTTCCCAACTCTCTTCTGTCTTGCATGCCTCTACAATAGTGTTGAAAATTCCCAGCAGCTCCTGAGATGTGGGAAGAAATTTGCTGGCAGTGATAGTGGTTGTAAGAGTGGTAGGGATGCTTCTATCTTCCTAAAAAGGAAAGCTAATGCTCCCCTTCCTTCTCTTCTGGCCTTGAACATAGATTTAATGCCTGCCGGGCAGCAGCCTTCTTGGGAATATGAGGTGATAAGCCAAAAATAATTGGAGTTAGGACTCACACCATTTAGTCAGCAGTCCAACACCAGATGCCTCTATATCTTGACTTTTATTTTCTAAGACAAATATTAAACATTTTTGTATTTTAAAATGTTATTAAGTTTTCTGTTATTGTATCAAGGACAACTCTATGAGAGGAAACATACTTTTCCCACATATAATTATGAGACAACATGTTAGTTGCTGTAACTATAATGATAACTTTTCTGAAGAATAACACCTATAAATGATACATGTAATCTTCTGCCCTAGTGTGTGTGCATGTGTGTATTTCTGTTTTTCTTGGTACTCTGTAGTACTTGTTAGAGTTGATAAATAGTTCCCCAAAAGCAAGGTTCACAATCTAACAAGGTATCAAAAGGTCCCTGACTCAGAGGGAAGAGACATGTGGTCATAGAAGGCTGGGGACAATACTGAATTCTGGGAGCATCTGTGAGAGGTGGCTGAAGAAGACTCTATATTGAAATGACAGAGATCGAGTTTAGTTACAAATTTCATAGCCAGACGACACCAGAAATAAAAAGGAGTGAAGGAAGGAGAAAAGACAGTAAGTACAAACCATAACATAGAAAGCCTGCGATGTAAAAGGATTTGTTTTTAGCTGTGTACACCAGATGGGAAGATAGGGCCTGGAAAAATGTGATAAGAGATTTGATGACAGAAGATTGAAGTAAAAAAAAATCTAACAAGAGACTACCTGTACCTGTACCTGTTTTGTTTTTCAACCTGCACCATGAAATATGAATAATGATTAGAAAGGAAACTAAAGAGATAATAACACAATCAAGAGCCATAAGAAAAAAAGAGTCACAAGAACAATTTTCCAAAATAACATAGGAAGAATTACAATAAAAATTATCCATTAGCTCAGAGAAGTTTTATATAATACAAGCAAACAAACAAACCAACAAAAACAACCATGAAAAAATATCTATAGGAAATTAAATTTGAGACTTAATGAAAAACAGCAATGAAAGAGGTGATACATATCAGGAGAAAAATGCAAGAGAAAAAGTTTTACACAGACAAAAGATATTGTAAGCAATAACAACAACAACAAGGGAAAACACTTGACTGAAACCAAGTTAGGAGTAGGGAGAAAATCCGAGAAAATCCCACAAAATTTAAAGAGAAACCTATAAAATTTATTATGGAAAGATGATGGATGTGGAAGAAAAGTAAAGGAGAACTAAAATACACATAATCTGTATCTCTGAATTAAAAAAAAATGGGAGAGAAACAAATCCCTGAAATGAAGTCTTAAAAAAGGTTGTAAGGGCATTCTGAACCATGGTAAAGGTAATAAACTGTAAAGATAACGAACAAATTTATATATGCATTTTAACATGAATGCCTAATCACATGAAAGACAGAAGAATGAGATTAATGTTAGACTTTCCTACTTATTCCTTAAATGGTAAAATATCATAGGCTAAAAATTTTGAGGACAAGAAAGAGTAATCTGAAATTTTATACGGACCCAAATTGGCTTTTAATATACATATGAATGCACAAACATTTTCACACATGTGAGAAGTTAAGTCATATAGTATAAACCCTAATAGAAGGAAAATTTAAAAAAAAGAAAAACAATAAGATAACATTACACACCTATCAGAATGGCCAAAATCTGAAATACTAACATCTAATATGGAGCAACAAGAATGCCCATTTATTGCTGATGGGAATGCAAAATGGTACAGTTGCATCGGAGGACAATTTGACAGTTTTTTACAAAATTGAATATACTCATCCCATACAGTTTAGCAGTCATGCCCCTTGGTATTTACCCAAAGACATTTATATTCATACAAAACCACACGTGGATGTTTATAGCAGCTTTATTCATAGTTGCCAAAACTTGGAAACAACCAAGATGTCCTGGAGTAGATGAATGGAAAATAAACTGTGGTATAGCCAGACAGAGGAATATTATTCAACACTAAAAAAGAAATGAGCTCTTAAGCCATGAAAAGACATGGAGAGAACCTGGCATATTACTAAGTGACAGAAGCCAGTCTGAAAAGGCTACTTACTATATGATTCCAACTATATGATATTGTAAAGAAGGCAAAACTGTGCAGACAGTAAAAAGATCAGCGGTTGCCAAGGGTTGGGGTCAGGGGTTGGAAGGATGAATAGGAAAAGCATAGAGGATTTTTAGGGCAGTGTAATGACTCTGTATGATACCATAAGGATGCATTCATGTCATTGTACATTTGTCCAAACCCAAAGAATATACAACACTAAGAGTAAATCATAATGTAATTATGTAGTTTACATTACAATATGTATGATATGATATGCCAATGTAGGTTCATCACTTTAAACAAATGCATCACTCTGGTGGGGAATTTTGATAATGGGAGAGGTTATGCATGTATAGGGACAGGGAGTATATGAGAAATCTCTGTACCTTCCTCTCAATTTTACTGTAAACCTAAAATTTCTCCAAACAGTCTTAATTTTTTTTAAATAATAGCCTAAAAACGTATCTTATGAATTAAAAAAAATAAAGGAACAACAACAACAACAAAAACATGCCACAGTGTAAGCAAAGGCTTGAAAAGTTCTTATTCATTGAGGTTTTATCTCTTATTGTTGCTCTTTTGAATTTGGGGACCACCGCTTATGAACATGCCCAGGCTAGCCTACTGGAGCATGAGAGACTTCATGGAGCAGGGATGTACTGTCTCAGCTGAGGCTCCTTGGAATAACCAGCCTTAGAACACAAATAACCAGACAGGAGTGAGCCTGTCCTAGACCATGCAACCTCAGCAAAGCTGCCAGATGACCACAAATTTACCAAGCCTGCCAAGATGAGAATAAATGCCTACCTGACCCACAGAATCATGGGCAAATAAATCATTGTTTTAAGTACAAAAACCAAAGAAGACCAAATAACCTCCTCAAAACAAACCCCCTTTACCTCCTCAAAACAAAAACTACAATAAAAACTACCAAGGTGTGAATCATTACAAACAAAAAAATTCAGGTATAGAACTAAAAACTCAACTAAGAAATCTCAAGATTAATCTTTAATCAATTTAAACTCAGAACTAAAATTTAAAAACTGAGGACATTATGGTTTCTGAAAAATTTAGACAATATAAACTTTAATAATGAAAATAATAATGTAACTGAAAAAAATCAGATTGGTAGAAGGACAGTAGGAGAAAAATTTAATGTGTCCTTGGCTTGTGTAGCAAGGAAGAGTTCCAACTTTTTTTTCATAAGACTTTCCTTAACGAATTAGTGCCTTTTTCTAATTTAATGTATTTGTTAAGGTAAAGAAACATATCTCAATTTCAGCAAAACTATTAATTTCATTTCATGTTGTTCTTTGATTAATTCAAGTAAAATTACATTTAATATAGTATATATATTATATATAATATATTATATATTATAACATATATACACCTTATATATATATACTTTATATAAAGTCTATACTATATATGCATATATATGTGTATATATATATGCATATATAGTATATATATATATATATATATATATATATATATAACATAACAGGGGATAGAATGTATCAATAGTCATTCATTCATTCACTCATTCATTTAAATTCAAGTTAGTTAACATATAGTGCAGTATTGGTTTCAGGAGTAAAATTCAGTGATTCATCTCTTGCATACAACACCCTGTACTCATCTGAACAAGTGCCTTCCTTAATGCCCATCACCCATCTAGCCACCTACCTCCCCTCCAGCAACCCTCAGTTTGTTCTCTGTTTTTGTCTCTCACAGTTTGCCTCCCTCTCTCTTTTTATCTTATTTTTCTTTCCCTTCCTCTATGTTCATCTGTTTGTTTCTTAAATTCCACATAGAATATATCCATTTTTTAAAAAATTATTATTTGCTGCCTATATTTTCTTTACCTACTGATCTTTCATCCTACATATCCTCCTATGTATATTTGAATCAAATATATGAAGTGGTGGTTATTTTGGGGTTGAATGTGTTTTATATACTTTTTTCTTAATGTTTATTTTTATTTTTGAGAAAGAAAGCACAAGCAGGGGAGAGACAGAGAGGGAGATAAAGGATCCAAAGTGTGCTCTGTGCTGATAGCAGACAGCCTGACACGGGCTTGAACCCACAAACTGCGAGATCATGACCTGAGCCAAAGCTGGATGCTTAACCAACTGAGCTACCCAGGCACCCCTGGGTTTTATATTCTTTATACTTTTCTCACTTGATATTTTAAAAAATGAATATATTTAAAAGAAAACAAATTCAAATTTTTATAAATATATCCAGTACTGAGTAGAACCTTTCTTCCTTACCTATTTATAATAAATTATGGATGTTTAAGTGGCAGGAAATATCTTACAGGGAAGTATTGACAGTGGCTAAGAGAAGTTCTTTGCTTTGTGTTTTAAGGTTTTCTCTTTTTCTGGATGTCATGTTAGGATTTTGGGTTGCAAGTTTGACCGAACTAGGGTCTCAGTGACAATTAAATTGCATCAAGTGTGAAAATCCTGCTTGCTAAATACCTTATTTCATGTTTTTAGTAACTTAGCAAAAACAGCTGATAGAATAACAGCTGATACAAATAACAGTTTATTATTCAGCCGTAAAAAAGGATGAGATCTTGGGGCGCCTGGGTGGCGCAGTCGGTTGAGCGTCCGACTTCAGCCAGGTCACGATCTCGCGGTCCGTGAGTTCGAGCCCCGCGTCAGGCTCTGGGCTGATGGCTCGGAGCCTGGAGCCTGTTTCCGATTCTGTGTCTCCCTCTCTCTCTGCCCCTCCCCCGTTCATGCTCTGTCTCTCTCTGTCCCAAAAATAAATAAAAAATGTTGAAAAAAAAAATTAAAAAAAAAAAAAAAAAAAAAAAAAGGATGAGATCTTGCCATTGCCATTGTGACAACGTGGATGGACCTAAAGAATATTATTCTAAGTGAAATAAGTCAAACTGAGAAAGACAAATACCATATGATTTCACTCATATGTGGAATCTAAAACCAAAACAAGACAAAAGCAAATGGATAAACAAACAAAAAGCAGAATCAGATCTGTAAAAACAGAGAACAAACTGATGGTTACCAGAGAGGAGTGGGGAGATAGGCAAAATGGGTGAAGGGGAGTGAGAGATACAGGTTTTCAGTTATGGAATCAGTAAGCCATGAGAATAAGAGGCAGAGTATAAGAAACATACTCAATAGTATTGTAATAGCATTGTATGGTGACAGATGGTAACTACACTTGTGGTGAGCACAGGATAATGTATAGACTTGTGGAATCACTATGTTGTACACCTGCATCTCATATAACATGGTGTGTCAACTATACTGAAAAAAATTAATTTCACGTGAAATGTGTATTTAAAGGCCAATTTTATGTTAAAAGAAGCAGCTTGCAGTTAACAACAGATTGGTCAGAGAGAAGAACTAATCAAGAAACGACTGTAAAGTTAGGGGCTTTTACTAATTTTTATATCCAAATAATGGGAGAGGGAAATATACAATTTGCCATTGTTTTTGAAATACACAGTGAGTCACATTCTACCTTCAGTTTAATGTGTTGATGCTAAAGGGGGATGGACACCCAAGAGTTTGAAGGCAAAATCGGGTTTAGGAGTTATAAAAACATAATTGATAGCATACTTGTGCCTACGGTGAAGAACTAATTAAACAATAAATGATTTTTAAGTTAGTAATTTTGAAGAAACGTAGGGAACAAAAATATAAAGTAGAATTTGAACATTTAAAGATGTTTATTTTAACATATTTCACTGTTAAACTTTTAAAATTTTATGGTAGTTGCTATATAGATGACATTATAATTATTCAAGAGATTAAATGAATTTAAACTTTCGGTATGTAATTTGTAAACTTTACAATACACAATTCTGTCCTTTTTTGTTTTTTGGTTTTTGTTGTTTGTTTGTTTGTTTGTTTTTGAGAGACATAGAGCACACGTGCAGAAGTGGGGAAGGGACAGAGGGAGAGAGAGAGTCTTAAGCAGGCTCCATGCTCATGGGGGAGTGCAACACGGAAGGGGCTTTATCTTTTGACTGTGAGATCATTAACTGAGCTGGAATCAAGAGTCAGACACTTAACCAACTGAGCCACCCAGGCACCCCTACAATACACAATTCTTATAAGCCAGATAATTCAGAATTCTACCTTTGTGGGTAGATAAATGGTGAAATTATAACAGAATAGAAAATATTTGGGGTATTTTTCCTTTAAAAAGACAGCTATGCTTGTGGAAATATGGCTGAATAAATTATAGAGTATGTGAACAAAAATCACTCTTCTCAAGATGTATACATAGCAAATTAGGTTTAAAAAGTTCCAGTTTCTATATTTAGCAAGTTTATTATCAAGTGGGTAAGACATAAGAAGGATGTTTCTAAAAAACAAAACTCTAAGCATATCTATAAAGCAACAATAAAACACCAGTCTGTATAGAGCAAACTGAATACAGTTAAGTGGATAGGCAGAGGAGAGAGCACAGTCAAGCAGAAGTTCAAATCCTGATCTGCTACTTTTTGCCTGTGTGACCTTATGGCTTCATTTCTGTGTGCTTTTCTTTGTCTGTGTAGATACAGTAGTACTTACCTTGCAAGATGGTTGCAAAATTGTATTTTAAGTACTGGGCACTGTACTGTTCAACAGATGGGAGCTAATTATTACAATAATCAAATAATGAAAGATACTGAATAATTTAGAAATATTCAACAGAAAATGACAGAGTGAGATAAACAAATAAAAGCATTACTTTTGCTTTTACTTGGTAAATTTAGGGATTTGGGGACCACAGTATAACTTTTTTTTTTTTTTTTAATTTTTTTTCAACGTTTTTTATTTATTTTTGGGACAGAGAGAGACAGAGCATGAACGGGGGAGGGGCAGAGAGAGAGGGAGACACAGAATCGGAAACAGGCTCCAGGCTCTGAGCCATCAGCCTAGAGCCTGACGCGGGGCTCGAACTCACGGACCGCGAGATCGTGACCTGGCTGAAGTCGGACGCTTAACCGACTGCGCCACCCAGGCGCCCCACTATAACTTTTTTTCTGATCCATCATGTATATTCTCTTCCCTGCCCCCACTTCCCTTTTTCATTTAGCAATAACACTTCGTAACCACTAGGTGTAGAAAATTCCCTCCCATATTGAACCTATGGCTTATGGGATGAGAGATAATGAATAAGGAAAGAAAAAAAGCAATTTCAAATTGAAAATGCAATGAAGGAAATGAACTAAGGGCTGAGATGGAGATTATCTGGTTGAAGAAAGTGATTTACATGCAAATGTCTTTTTTATTTTATTATTTTTTAAGTCCTTATTTAAATTCTAGTTAGTTAACAAAGTGTTCTGTTAGTTTCACATGTATGATATAGTGATTCAACACGTCCATACATCACCCAGTGCTCATCACAAGTGTACTCCTTCATCTCCAACCTGGATTTCACCCATCTCCCCACCCTTGCCCTTCTTTGGTAACCATCAGTTTGTTTTCTATAGTTAGGAGTCTTTTCCTTGGATTGCCTCCCTCTCTCTCTCTCTCTCCGTTTCTCTCTCTCTCTCTTTTTTTCCATTTGCTCTTTTGTTTCAAAAATTTTACTTAGATCATTTTTTTTTCCTTTTTCTCCTTCAATTATGCCACTACCTCATTGATTTGGTAAAGACCTGTGAAAACTAGTAAGGGGCAGAGTTGTGATCATACATCATCATTTTTCCATTGAACAACATCATTGTCACACTTTGGGAATCATTTTCTTTAACAGAATATAAAGGAAATATCAAAAATTCACTTTTAATATGTTATCCAGAAAAATATTAGCATTTTTCTCCACTAGAAAAAAAAAAAGGATGTCAGTGAGTTTGTGGGAATAACACCAAAGCCATGTTTGTGTACTATTTCTTGTTTTTGTGATTGTCAAGGTAGTGAAACTACCTTGAGAGTTTCGCTAGAAAATAGTAATGACTGTAACATCTTCCTAATTTTGTCCTTTTCTTTGGAGTAATACATCCTAACAACAGAAGCAGTTCCAAAAATATTACATTACTAGAGATATTTCTCATTGGGCTGGAGATACAAATGTATTTCCCCTTTGGCTTTTTAAGACTAAAATTGTATTGATTTTAAGCAATCAGAAACAGGAAACTGCAGTTTCTCAGAAGCAGCAAATATTTTATAAAGATAAGAAGTTGCAAATATTTGACATAATGTAAGTTTATAAGGCATTCATCAGTGAGTACACTAGTGTTTAAAAAACATGATTTTGTTAGCCTAAGGATTTCAACCACTTGCTGATGCTATCAATTGTTTTGACTTAACCATTAGGATTAGTTCAGCAGTTCTCTATTAGACTGGATCAAGGTTGGAGGCAATGATGCTGGTTTCCACTGGAAAAAAAAATGCCTACAAGTATTTTGCGTCTCAAAAATTCTGTGATCAGCATTTCTGAGGGCATAAGCATATGGGAATAAAAAGCTGACAGAGATAAAGTGTCAGGCACTATGCAGGGGGCAGTCGTTACATGTGCTACCATTCTAACAAGGAAGCAAGATGTATCAGAAATGTATTGGAAAAACAAATTTTGACACAGTTACTAACTGCAGTTTGAAATACTCCTGAGCTCCCTCAGCTTTTCTCATCACCATTTTATCCTTTGATTCACGTGATTATGAATAGAAGACTTATGTCTTCTCCATGTTTCTACTTGGTTTAAAGATAGGAAGAAATCTTGTAAATGGTGAGTTGTTGAGATAGGAAATTCAAACTGCTAGTTTTCTAAGGCTTCCAAAGGAAAAAAAAATCTTCCTCTGAAGAAATACAGAAATATCTCTGTAATTACAGAAATATATCTTTTTTGTAGAAAGATGTTTTTGTAGAAATCAAAACTCAGGGCTTTCTCTCAATTCAGTGACCTAGTCAATAAAGCACTTGTCATTAGTCAAATAAATGGTTGAGACAGCCATGTCTCCACAGCTAGATTTGCAGGTGGCTCTTTAATTTTTTAATAATAATAAAAAAAGTTTTTTGGCATCAAAAGACAGATGACTAAATCCATTTCTGTTAGGTGAGAAAAATAGTTTGATCAAATTTGTCTACAAAGATTACCCTCACTATTTGTAAATGTTGCCTCAGATATTAGCTTTTTGAGTGTAGAAATTCTAGAACCAATATAATATGTCCAATAAGAGACACATGCAGAGTGCAATCTCACAATTTTAGTGCCTGAAATTTCCATTTTATTCTGCACTTTGGCAGATGCATTGCAAATGTATGCTAAAATCAACTGTTCTCTGATAGACGTAACACATTAATCTATTGTAAAAAGTTAACCTCTTGATTTGTATTGATTCTTTTTCCAGTTAATGAATCAGCTTCTAACTAATGTCTGAGAGGCTAGGACCCCAGCAGTTAAATTCTAGGTGAGGGCAAGAAAGTGCTTCTTACTTGCCACTGATTATCAAATTTATTAATAGAATTTATTTGAAAAAAATATGAATAGCCTCCATAGTTAAATAAATTTTGGATTTGCATGGGTTAAATATAGGTAAAATATTTCTTTCCTGCAAGATGGCTAAGAGCCTTTGATGCTAATAGATTTAGGGGATCCTCAGGATTGGGAAGATAGTAAGCAAAGTGTCCCCAAAGTATTGGATCTTGGAACCTCTCCATACTATCTTTGATTTTTCTTTGATAAATGTCTCAGAAGGCTGGTGTTCTTTGGCACATTCTTTGGGAAATACTGGGAGCGGGCTTGAGGACTTCATATAGCACTTGAGGCTCTATGCCAAGAGTAGTTGAAGATTATTTAGTATGAGGGTTAAAGAAGACTAGTAAAGAAAGGAAGAAAATGGAAAAAATGGATCAAAAGTCATGAGCATTATTTTTACTTATTTCTTGGTTTTATCTCAGATTAGTCATGGGCATAGGCATCATGGCTGAATAAGTGGGACAGCATGTTCCTACAAACATCCTGGGATGGAATAAAGTCACTGTGCCATGATGCACAGAGTATTTAAATGAAGAGGGACATAGTAATTATGATATCAATGTTTGAGTATTGCAGCTAAAAGACCGCATTGTATTAGTGGCCTTTGGACAAAACCACGGCATTATAAGCAGAATTGTAATTACCATCCAAGCAATGCTGCATCTAATGATTGTATTGTATTCAGCAATCACAAGTCTCATTAAGGGTATATTTTAGGTAAAGGAATCTTGAACCTTATACTGTTCAGTTATTTAGTTTTTATCCTATGTTTTATTCCTATTCTACTTATTTAAAAAATCATTTTTGTTTATATGAAGACATCAGTAATCAAATACATGCTAAATAAAAAACTATGTTTTTTTACTCAGCGATTATGTTTGAAATTTGGTCAGCAACCGGAATTTTAAAAATGCTTTTCTACATAGTAACTTTTACCATCTTAGCTTGTATTTTTGGAAATTAGTTGTACAAATAAGTAGGTATCCTGAAATAAATGGCTCAGCACCAATATAATTTACCTTTGTCCATTTTGTCAAAGCCGTCATGTTAAATGGTCATAAATAAAAACTTTTAAAGGATTGTTTCTGTTTCTTAACCATAAATACCATACACATTGAAGTAGCTCTTATCTGTGGCTTGAGTTTAGATTTATCCTTGTAGAAAGCAATAATTTTCCTATCATTAAATTATTTCACTAAGGATTAAAAACATTTCTTACTTTCACAAAACCTGTCCATCACTGTAGAATGTAAACAATGACCTTACATGACTTGTACTTCTCTGAGAGTTAGTAGTTATTTAGAATTATTTGTCTATTGGGTCTTTGGCATAGGCTAGGAAAGTTTGATATAGAAGTAGAACATTATAGATAAGAAAGAATTACTCGTTGCTTTGCAAAAGCTACCTATTCAACTGTATTAAAGAGAATGTGAGGAAAATTCAAAAAGGAAGAGGCAATTGGCTCCATTTCAAGCTGTCAGAGAGCTTAGAAATCATCTAACCCAACTTCTCATTTTTTAGATGAAGAAACTGAGCTCTTCCCAAGAGATGACATGAGTTGAGTACCATCACTTGGAACTAAGCCTTCAGACTCTGACACTAGCACCCATTCCTGCACCCTCTGCTTCCTCAATTTTCATTTCCCAGCCACAGAGAAGCCCCAACTGAAAGAGAAAGTCCTAGTGATAGAAAATGTAGCTGTAGGGATGAGCAGGTTTCCTAAGATTATCAGTGATAATTAAAAGATTAAGAATAAAGAAAAGAGATATAGCTTAGTAGACATCGGTTGGCAATTCTTTAAAATTCCTTAAAAAACAAACAAAAAATAATAAGAGCACACCTTTGCTTTCACATGCTTTAAAATAATATGAATGTACCTTTTTGTGTCTTGGATGTGTTCCTGACAGGCCAGATATAAATGACATTTTTGTAAATCATATTATAAATACAACTAGGATTCACTATCTGGAGGAGCCCTCTGGTAGCTTCCTCTGTATGATGGTTCTTTTTGATTATTAAATGCTAAATTTATCTGTTTGTAATGTTGTAAAGTTATTATGTATTAGAGAGTTTATCCTTTTGATAACAAGGTACCACTTCAAACTGATGAAAAAGTTCAGATTCCTCTAAAGTTTTCCCATATCAGTTTGTTGCTTTCATCTTCATTTTCCCACCTTCCTATCCTCCCATCCTGGTCTCTTATTTCTATTTCATTTTCTTTTTTTGACGAAAAGTTTAATAGATTTAAATGCATTTTTTATTTAAAAAGTTATTTTTGGTTTTATTAAGGTATAATTGACAAAATTGTATGTATTTAATGTATACAGCATGATACTACTCCATTTTCTTTTGATTTTAGGTAAATTTTCATGAGTACCTAACATTTTTGAAGTAAATTCATAGCCCAGTATTCATAGCCCAGTATTCACTGTTTCACTATTAGGCTATTAATTTATATTGTTTATATTCCTTTCTTGCCCTGTCCTTTCCCCACCTCCTTTCTCCACTTTTTTATTTTATTTTTTTAATTCAACAGAAGAGTTTAAAAGCTGCCGAGTCAGCCCTTGGTCACTTTCCAGCCCCTGTGCATGAGTAATTGACTTTGGCCAGACATACCAAAATTAAATTCTCAGATTGCCTTAGCTTTAACAGAATTGCTCTGGCATTCTTTCTATTCTTCATAATGCATTCCCCATAGAATTTTATTGTAATTGTCAGATGGGTGGGGGGAGTGTGTATTCATACTAATTGACTTTACAGAAAGATTGCTTCTATTGAATCCACACATCTAATTCAGTTTAATTCAAGGGGAAGAACCCTGTAATAGAAGGCAGCAGATTTGATTTGTATTTCTTGGATAAATTATATAACTTCCTGATTTCTTTATAGGTACAGGGGTTGAAATAGATGATCTTTAACATTCTTTTCTAGCTCTTCATAATTCTGTGATTACTGAACTGGGCTTAAACTCAATTAAGTAGAAGATTTTGTGTGAGTGTTTTCTCTCATAGAACTAACTAGGTAGCAATCAACATCATCTCACTGAGCAGATCAGCTTCATTTCTCTTGCAATTAACCTTCTTATGCCAATTCTTCCTCCACTCTACTCAATCAGCAGTCTTGTCCATTCCGTCAGCAAGACTATGATGAACCCCTTCCTACTTCAATCCCTCACCAATTATTTAAGAGTGTTTTTGTAAATCTGTTCCAAATGGTCTTATATCTGTAGCACTCAGTAACTCATCTTAAGATTCATGTAAATGTTTCTCTTAAGATCATATAACAATCTTAAAAGCTGTCCTCAGAAAACCAGCTGTAGTCATCTGTATATATTTCTATATTACAGCCTTTCAGGGTTGTTAAAAATGTGGAGAGAATGCTATCATGATAATTTCCATGTATATTAAAGCTTCAGTAGTTTTAATTGTGAAAAACAGCTATCCCACAAATTGAACTGTTAGTAAGATAAATGCATGCTTTGTATTAAAGCTGACAGAGCAGTGACTGGTAAAATCTAGTCACTGATCTAAAACCAATACAACAAATCAGATGACCTTCAGTGCCTTTTAATTACCATTTCTGAATAGCTTTCTGTTACTAGAGAAAGAAAGACTTCAGGAAAATAAAACCAGTATTACTATACAAATCTGAAAAATTGATGGCCAAATCATCTTTTTGTCAGTGATGTTAAATTCAACTAGGCTAAAATGATAAAATACAGTGACATGCCAATATCTTTTGCATGAAGACTTATGAAATATATGTTAATGCATTTCCATTTTCTATCTAAGTTAAGGCCCATTTCATCTTAAACTAACTCAGATCCAGTTTTTATGTTTCCAGGTACACCATTTATGGGTTGACATTTAATAGGATTTCTTTTATGACCTAAAAGGAATGCTGTCTGATCACCTCTATAGTCAGATTAAGAGAGACAACAGTGATTGAGGATAGATGAATGGATTTATTGCCTAACCATATTCTGATCTACTAGCTAGTAACAACCCACTTTTTTGTGAACTTAGTGAAGATTTATGATATTAATTTGATTGTTTGATGTTCACTCATCCAAATGCCTTCATTATATATAACTCTTCAGAAATCCTAAGTTCTCCCTTGGAAATATTAGCCACAAGGCCAGTGATAAGTTTTTCCAGTGCACATTTAGTGATGCCATTATTTCATTAACCTATCTACGATATAGTTCAGTCATTAGTCTTTCAACTGAGATATTTGAAAGCATAAAATAATACTGATATTCTTTAAAAATTTTTTTAATATTTACTTTTGAGAGAGAGACAGAGCATGAGTGAGGGAGGGGCAGAGAGAGAAGGAGATACAGAATACAAAGCAGGCTCCAGGCTCTGAGCTGTCAGTGCAGAGCTCAATGCGGGACTCCAACCCACGAACCACGAGATCATGACCTGAACCCAAGTTGGATGCTTAACTGACTGAACCACCCAGGTGCCCCAGTATTGATATTTATGAAAGAATAAGGATTTTGATTAATGAAATTGGATGTACATCTTATTTATTGTATTGGCTTTAGATCAGTGACCAGATTTTACCAATTTGGATGCAAACCCTCATTTGAAAGTAATAAATTAAAACTACTGTAAATATATTTACTTCTCAAATCCTAGAGTTTTCTGCATTTCATACAGTGTCCAAGTTTTGTAAACATCTGCCCCATATTCCAATTCACCATAACTGAAGTCTTAAAACTTATATTTCTAACTTAAATGTCTTATTCTCACAGAAAATTCTGTGTGATATTGATATTTTGGTATTAGTTGAGACTTGCTTTGTGGTATGACATATTCAGTTGTAAAGTTCATGATATACTTGAGTAGAATGTGTGTTCTCTAATTGTTGACTGTAGGTTCTACATATGACATTGCATCAAACTTTTTAATTATGCTTTTCAAATGTAAAATTTGCTGGTTCTTTTTGCTGCCAGATCAGTTGGTTACCAACAGGAGTGATACCTCCCACTATTATTGATCTTTGGTGATTACTCTTTTTAATCCTCTCCATTTCACTTTGTATATTTGATGCAATGTTATTATTTAATAGCAATTTGGAATTACCATTTTCTCCAGCTGAATCATTTTTTAAATCTTTTTTGTAGAGACTTTTTTATTCCCTTGTGTCTTTTTTTTTTTTTTTTGGTCTTTGAGTGTCTCACTTTCTTTTGTTCGTTATCTTTTTCCATTTTTTTACTTTCCACTTTCGTGCTTTCCTTAAATGGCTTTCAAAAAGCATAAGAATCCAATTTACAAACCTGTCCCTTAACTATCATCCAATTTATTCCCTTTGATTACTGATGTATGCTAATTCTATATTTTGTGCCATTTGCACTACTTAATGCTTTTAAAAAATATTGTTTTTCTATTTTCAATTTTTAAAAATTTTAATTTTCTTTTCTTGAAACTAATACTGAAACAACATGTGTATCAAGTATTCATATGACCCCCAGTTAGGAGGCACTTATGTCTGCCTGTAGTAAGGGAATTGCAGCCTGGAAGTATGTGGGAAGATAGTGAAACCTAAGTCTGGTGAGATACCTAAAGGTCATGCTGATATGCCATATTAAGGGATTTGGTTTGCATCATGTGGGTTATTGTCAGCAGTGAAAGTTTTATGTAGGAAATGACCTTATCCATTTCAATTTTATTTTTTTAAGTTTATTTATTTATTTTTGAAAGAGAGAGAGCACATGTGTGAGGTGGGGAGGGCCAGGGAGACAGAGAATCCCATGCAGGCTCCGCACCGTCAGTGTGGAGCCCGACACGGGGCTCAAACTCACCAACACTGAGATTATGACCTAAGCCAAAATCAAGAGTTGGACACTTAACCAACTGAGCCACCCAGGCACCCCCATTTCATTTAAAAATTATAATTATAGTTATAGAGGAATGAAGTAGGATGAAGGATCAAGCTGAGGCTAAGGAACAGAGAGAAGCCAATTAGAAAATCACTGTGATAATCCAAGTGGTGAATGAGGAAGCAGTGGTGAACCTGAGGAAGAATGATGGATTTACAATATATTCAGGAGGAAGAATCAATAGGTCCTAATGACCAATTATGGGTGTGAGATTCTAATGGAATGGATGGCTGCAGGTTTCGGCCTATGGTGCTCAAGTATATGGTTAGGCCACCAGAAGAGAATAGGGTATAGCAGCAAATTTGGGGACTGCCCATGCTTGGGGAGGTTTTTTTTAATAGACTGTTATGATGGCATGATGTATAAAACTATTTAAGGAGGTATTCAGATGGCAAACTTGCCTAGGAAAAAAATGCCAAAGATAGGAAGATTGTTTCCTAATAAAGAGGGAAGAACATCCAGAACACTGAACTTACTGAAAACAATATATAGGAAGAGTGCTTAATTGTATAAATAAACATTAAGAGATATATTTATTTAAATGGTAAGCATGTAAAAGTTTTACAGAAGCATTATGAATAGATAAGAATTTGGTTTAAGATATTCTAGATAAGCTTTAGACAATTCCACTTAGTTTTATTAATTGCAGAGGGGGGTGTATCATGCTTTAAGTGCTGGTTTAAAAATCGAATCCTGTGGAAATAATTTAATAAAGCTCAATAGTTTTTTACAAACAACCAAGTATTTATGGTTATTTGGCAAAAAATGAGTACTTCCTGGTTAGATTGTATCTCAGTTATATTTGTATTATATGAGCTTAGCCTATGAGTGACACTGGGCAAGTTAACCTGTAACAAACATGGAACATTAGACCTCTTAAAAGCTGAAATAAAACAAAGGGTGATTTTGCCAAATATTAGCATATTAAGGAAAAAGAGGCTGTTTCATATGCAAATCCTTTTCTACTTTTGTTCTTGCCATCGCATCTAAATGTTTTGGTAAGTTCTGACTCTGTTAGTATAATTTCAACAGATCTATAACTCCTTGCTGTCAGTCAGCTACATGACTGGCTTATTCTTTATTGTCTTTTGCATGTAATCTAAGATGTATTACATTTCTTAATTTAATGTCACAAGTCAGAAACACTCACAAAGCTGAATCAGAGACTTTCAATTGGCAGATTGTTGAATGTTTACAGATGTTAGCAAAATGGAACTGTTAAGAATTACTGTGATTAATAATATCATTGCAGGATAAAATTTTCAAATGCTACATTTGAGAGTATTTTTAAGTGTGCCCTTAGAAAATATTTTCTTCCAATAAGTTGAGCAAGCATCGGCTCAGATAAATGCATAAGTGATTAATATAAACATGCATTATTACATTTCCTTATCTTCCAAGATTCATATCATGAATGGTAATCTTCCTCTTTTTCCTTTGTTGTGAAATTAGTAAGTTCGATTGGTAATTACTTTGATCCCGAATAAATATTTAAATTGAAAAAAAAAATGTTCTGATACTACCTCTAGTTATATTAGGAGAACCTCTGAGTAGGTAGAAGGTCACTGAAGCTATACCTATTATACCAATCTCCTTGTGCCATTTTACTCCATCTGTCAAAAAGCTTTGAGACCTACTTGTGCAATAAAGGATTTTAGGTAGTAGATAACAAGATAAAAAACAGTTCAGCCCTATGAGAAAGAAAGAAATCCTGCCATTTGCAACAATGGAACTGGAGGGTATTATGCTAAGTGAAATAAGTCAGTCAGAGAAGATAGATATCATATGTTTTCACTCGTGTGGAACTTGAGAAACTTAACAGAAGACCATGGGGGAAGGGAAGGGGAAAAATAGTTTCAAACAGAAAGGAAGGCAGACACATAAGAACCTCTTAAATACAGAGAACAAACTGAGGGTTTGGGGGAGGGGGGCGGGGGAGAGGGGAAAATGGGTGGTGGGCATTGAGGAGGGCACTGGTTGGGATGAGCACTGGGTGTTGTATGTAAGCAATGATCACAGGAATCTACCCCTGAAACCAAGTGCACACTGTATACAATATATGTTAGCTAACTTGACAATAAATTATATTAAAAAAAAGAAAAAAAATATTTCAGCCCTAAGTTTTCAGGCTACTAGAAGAAAATACAAAATATAAATAAATAGGTAAAATAAAGCATCCTGAATTTACTTATAAATGTATTTGTAGGATATAGTAGTAAGGTAATGTGAAAGGAGTTTATAAGTTTACCTATAGCATACAATGACAAAATCATGTAATAAACCACTGGGAACAGTGTCTCACACATTGTGAATATTCCATAAAAATTAGTTGTCATATTTATAGTACAAAGATGAGAGTATATAATTTCACATATAGATTTTAGGAGGATTTTTAGAGGTAAGGATGCTTGCATTGGACCTTGAGAATGAGTAGTTCATTAAGTTAAAGGAGAGGAGAGGATCATCTAAGCAGAAGGAGTGGTGTGAGCAAAACTGTGAATTAATTAGTCTAGGTAGTGTGGCATGGATAGGTAGCAGGTTCAGGAGAGAAGTGGAACCTAATGAGAAATCTAGAGATATAGCTAAGAGCCAGGTCATAGGGGACTCTGCAGGTCATGCTAAGGACTTGAATTTTATTCTGCAAGAACACTGATAATCTTTAAAAAAGTATTATGATGAGGACTCGAACCAAGGCTGTAGCAGTGGGTATGAGGAAGAGAAAAATGGTTGTTACATAAAGGATGAGATCCAGTGTAACACTTAGGTAATCACTTATATGTGGGAAATGAGACAGAAAGTGGAGGGTGCCGTGAGTTTGAGCCCCGCATCAGGCTCTGCACTGACAATGCAGAGCCTGCTTGAGATTCTCTCTCTTCCCCTCTCCTGCTCATGTGCGCGCTCTCTCTCTCTCTCTCTCTCTGTCTCAAAATAAATAAACTTAAAAAAAAAGAGACAGAGAAAGGGGTTTGCAATGACACCCAATGTTCTAGTATAGAGGCCTGCGTGTTTGATGGTGCTGTTCACTGAGACAGGAAATACAAAAGGAGAAACAGATGGGGTGGAGGTGGGAATCACGAATTTGGTTTGGGATTTGCTGAATCTGCTGTGTTTCTGTGACATTCAAGGAGTGATACCTCAGGGGAGTTAGAAACATGGATCTGTTGCTCAGGTGACAGATATTGAGCTAAAGATGAAGATTTAGGAGTTATTTAGCATGCACTTAGAGCAAGAAGAAAAGAACCCTAGGGAATACTATCATAGAAGGGCAGAGAAACTATGTGGAGGTTTGCTTCTTGGTGGGATGTTTTGGTGTTAGCTGAGTTTGTTTCACACTCTTTACATTCTGGCTTCCTAGTTTTATATTTCATATTGTAACATTCTGTAACATTTAGATTTCAAATTACTTATACAATGTCTGGAGCTTCTAAAAGGACTGGTGTTTGATAAAAACTTTTTCATAATAATTCTTATATACTAAGGGCTGTGTTGTGACATATACAGAGTATTGAAAATAGTGAAGTTGTCATTAGCATATCTCTTATCCATGTATCAGAACTTGAAATGTTTGGAAATTCTGTTTAATGGCATCATCATGATTTGATAGCAGTTTTGATGGCAGTTTTGATGGCATGGTGATACTGTGTCAGAACCTACCCATCTTGAGAGTACAGAATTGCAATACGGATCTTTGGTCTCCTTAGTTCTTAATACTATTTTTGTATCATTTGCTGTTGTACTCTTACTTTGGCAGCTTTTCCCACAAGTTTAGAAGTTCAGTAAGCTTGTAAAACTAAGAATTGTAGATATCTTGTTATTTGAGGTTCTGAAAATAAGAATGGTCATGGATTTCTGTTTTTAAAGAGACCCATACTGATTACGTTTATAAAGGAAGCTAATTTGTTCCTCACGGGATCCAATTTAGAAGTAAATTTCTAAGTTATTAGTAATGGTGTGATTAGCCAAGGCCCGGAAGACACATTTTTAACTTCTTTAAATGCCCGTATAAAGGATGGAAAGCATTTTCTCTCTCTCTCTCTCTCTTTTTCTTTTTTTCTTCTTTTTTATCATTGAAGTATCTGAGCATGCTGCTCCTCTACATTACTTAATGGCTGTGATATATAAGGGACTTTACATAAGTGTGTGGTGATGGGCAATCCCCTTGCCACATGAATACTGCTCATTTCTAGGAACTTAGTTTAGTTTAGACAGTTTGAGCTAGCATGGTTAAGATTTCTAAATGGAAAATTAAACTCTCATTTCATTGTTCATTTATTTATTCAATCCATTGTTCATTCAAATTAATTGCCCTGTGCTAGCTGGTGATGTACCAGGTGCTAGGACAAGATGCAAAGCAGTTAATGCTTTTGCCCTTGAGCAGCTTAGTATCAAATAGCATAGGAAAACAAGCCATAAGTTACCGAAAAATCAGATTAACAGGTACAAGTTTGTCAGAAGAAATCATAAAGCTTTGATGAAGGACACAAAAAGAAAACCTAACTAAATTTGAGAAATAAAATATGTTCATCGATTAGAAGACCAAAGGTAATAAAGATGTCTGTTTTCCCCAAATTATCTGAAGCATAAACTCAGTTGGAGAAGGCAGTTTGTTCGTTTTGTTCATTTATGTATCAGAAGCAAAGAGCAGTGCCGAGCACATAATAGGCACTCAAACATTTGTTGAATGAGTGTTATCTGAAATTTCACTCAAAATCCCATTTAAAAATTTTCTTGGTTAAATTTGACTAGTTGATTCCCAAATTCATAGATTCATAGATGGAAGACAACATGCCAAAGTGATGTTGAAGAAGCATAAAGAAAAGGTAAGACTTGCCCTGCTAGAAGGTGGTAGGTCATATTTCTAAAGACGGCCACATGTTCTCTCCCTTCTTAGCAGAATGACGTTGCCACCTCCCCATCAAGAGGCAGAGTCTATTTTACTTCCTTTTGAACTTATTAGACCAATATATTAAGTCAGAGGTCGCTTTGAGTTACTTCTAAGGCTAGGCCTTAGGAGATCTATAACTTGAAGCATTTCTTCTTGTCTCCTGAGCTCGAATAGCCATGTGGAGAGATCCATGTGAAAGAAAAAAAAAAAGGCTTCTGATTGATAACCCGAGATGTGCTAGCACCTGGTAGCCCACACCGAATGTCAACATGTGAATGAGGCTGTTTTGGAGCTTGTTGTCTCAGCGCCCAAGCAGATACGGTGGGAAGCAGAATTTTGTGCTTATCCACAAAATCATAAAATATAATGAGTTTTAAAAATCCACCAAGTTTTAGAACAGTTTGTTTTAAAGCAATAGAAAAAATAGAAAACTGAAATGTCAATATAAATGCTTATTATAAAGCTATAATAATTGAAGCAGTGTGATAATGGTGCAGGGAGAGAAAAATCTCAAGTTAAAGAGAATAAAGAACCCTAAAGCAATCCTCACTTATAGGGGCCATGGGGTGTAACTGAAGAGGCATTAAAATTGAGGGGTGGGGGCGCCTGGGTGGCTCAGTCGGTTGAGTGTCCAACTCTTGATTTCAGCTCAGGTCATTAACCCAGGGTCATGGGATCAAGCCCTGTGTTGGCCTCCCAGTTGAGCGTGGAGCCGGATTAAGATTCTCTCTCCCTCTGCCCCTCTCCTCTACTTGTGCTCTCTCTTTCTCTCAGAAAAACAAACAAACAAACAAATAAATAAATAAGAGTTAAATGTGATCAACAAAATGTTAAAACTGTGATAAGAAAATATTTCTATATGGGATAAAAAGAATTTATCAAATAAGGTATTAAATGTTAAAAGATAGATAAACTGTAAATACATTAGACTTTGAACTTCTGCATAATAAAAGGTTATCATAAACAAAGTTAAAAAACAAACCATAAACTGTAAGAAGATATTTGTGATACATAGAACTGACAAAATATTTGTATTTAGTCAGTATTCTGAAGTCCTAGAAACTGAAAAAAAAAGGAGGAGGGGGAGACAGGGAGGAGAAGGAGGAGGAAGAGGAGGAAGAAGAGGAAGAGGAGGAGGAGGAGGAGGAGGAGGAGGAGGGGAAAGAGAAAAGCCTCAAACACCCTAATGTAAAATACTCAAAAGATATAAACAAGCAATTTACAGAAAAGGGTAACCAAAGGACAAATAAATACATGGTAAGCTTCTCAGTTTCACTAGTAAAGAGAGAACTAAAAATTAAATCAATAATGAGATTACATCTCACAGTCATTAGATCTTAAAAATTAAAGCATGGCAATAGTAAATGCCTAGGTGGTACAGAAACTGAAACTTCTATGCACTGTTGGTTGGAATGTAAATTGTTATTGCTTATTTGCAGAGTAATTTGGCAACATCTGGTAAAATTGAGGAAGTCTGTATCCCTAAGTGTTGAAGTATCCAAGGAGGCATACAAGGATGTGTTGCTGTAGGGTTGATAGTGGGGCTGGGGGTGGGGGGGAGAATGAGAGGGAACCTCAGTGTTTCAATTATTCTAAAAAGGTCAGTCTGGCTACAGTGTCCTAGGCAGGGGTGGAGTTGGTGGGGGTTGGAATGTAATGGCAGAGACAGAGTTGCAGAGCTCAGTTTAGTGAGATAACAGTGAGACACCAGAGATGAAATTGAAGTTCCAAGTCTGGAGTTTATAAGAGCAGTCAAGACTAGAGACAGAAGCTTGGTAGTTAACAGCATTTAGATTGTATTTAAAGTTGGACTGAATCAAATCAACTACCAAAAAGATACAGTGAAAGAAAAGACCTAAGAAACTGACAGGGTAAATATGAGGGCTAACAGCCCAGCCAACAGAAGTAGTTAATGGATGGCCTTGCCTTCTAGAATCAGGAGATTATTTCCTGGTATAAAATAATCTGAACTGATGAAAGAAAGCATTTGAGATTTTCCTGGCAATTATATATAGTAGGGACTCGAAAAATTCTAAATGTGTTACAGTTTATCAAGTTAAAACAGCACTGAGTTCTGACAAATACTACTGCTGGAGAAAATATTTTTAAAAAATTTTTAAAAGTATTTATTTTTGAGAGAGAGGGAGAGAGACATAATGTGAGGGAGGGAGGGGCAGAGAGAGAGGGAGACACAGAATCTAAAGCAGGCTCCAGGCTCTGAGCTGTCAGCACAGAGTCCAACACGGGGCTCGAACCCATGAACTGAGATATCATGACCTGAGCCGAAGTCGGACACTAAACTGACTGAGCCAGCCAGGCACCCCCAAAATATTTTTTTGTAATGAGTCTATGAAATGTTTGCATTTATTTGTTAGTGCTGTTTAAAAATGTTCACCCAAATAAGTGCTTTTTAAATGCTTTGAAAATCAAAATTAATGGAGATTGACATAAAAATTACTATATTACCAGTTATTTAATGTTAATATAATTTCCTTAGATAGCCTGTTGATATTGATCAAATGTCCCTTCTAAAAGAAGTATTATTTTATAAGAGCAAATTACTTTCCGGACATTGGCACAAAGAAACCTATGTCTTGATGAGCAAGCAGTGTGCACACCACTTAAAAACCAATAACTTCCCTCAATTTATATCAATTTAAAAAGACAAAGGCTTATAAAACTTAGCACAATGACAGTTTAAATTTATTCAGTGTTTGAAAAAAATGAGAAAACTCTAAAGTGCTATTCATGTACAAAAATCCTATGATGTGTGGTTGTTAGAATATCTATTCTTCAGGGTCAAGGATAATTTTCTGAAGGTTCTTCTGCAAGATATCTTGTAAGACTTGTATCACCAGCAAGTATTTGTATCACTAAAATGTTTAATTCATGTCATTTGACTACTTAGAAAACAATGTGTTCATAGGCACTATTGAAGGCAAATTAACTAGAGACTAAACTTGATTTATGAGGACTGACATGATAAAGGGGCCCATGATGCTAGTGAAACTTGACTTTGTTGAATGAGATATCAGCACTGAAAAGGGGCAGTGTGTGGTTACATAGCTCAGTCTATGAACATAATCATGTAGTGAAATATAAAAATTCCAGATTGTCCAAATGAACCCTAAAGTGTTCAATATTAGCTTTGCTATAAATGTTCATTCTCCATGTGAAATATAGGTGAGGATACTTATACCTGGCTTCTAATTGGCTGGGTCACCTTGAGTAGCATTGGAACCTCTTATTCTTCAATTCTTGAATGCTAAATGCAGGGATTATACTAGATGTAGATGATTTCTAGCCCTTTCTGTGGTTCTCGAGTTCTCCATGCGCAAATAATCTAGAAACAATCATGTGAAAGTTCTTTCTAGAACTCTGGAATAATTTGGTGAGAGAAATTCCGTGCAGAAATATTTTTGACAGTCGTACAATTTATTCTTTCTTTCTTGAAATCTTGAAATAACGGGCTTGTTGGGCCTCCGTGCTTCTTTCCTATTTAAATGGAAACAGGGATACATATTCAGAATAGGGGAGACAGATTATGGTGCCTGAAAGGGTTGGGTGGCATTTTCTAAGTCCCCCTGTTTAGCCACAACACTACAGAGTACTAGATGCATAATGTGGATGTTGGGAGAGAGTGGGACACACTGACCCCAGCTCATTACTTTTACTGTGGAAGAGAAATTGACTTGGTTTATGAAACAAATTTAACTGAGCAACAAAAAGAATCTGACAGTGGCTCAACACTGTTTACTCACAAGCTTGGAATACAAATTTATAGAAAATGAAGACTTTCATAATCCGTCTCATATTTAACATAGATTATTAATTTGATAGAAATCCATCAAAACAACATTTGAAATGAGAATATCAGCTTCTTTATCATGCTACTACTTCATGCTAAAAATGTATTTACCTTCAGAATAAAATTGTCACACTGACCATTGAGTAAAAAGTACACAACATCGAGGCACCAGAGCTTTCCAATTTAGTAAGAATGAGTTTGTAGAGTGGCAGTAGAAAATATATACATTAATTTTAGAAAAATATCTTTGTAATAGCTAGAAAATCATTGTGTTGGCTCAAATGTTGTTTTTAGTAAATTCCAGATTATCTGAATCCAAATAAATAAAAATATGAATGTAATCTTTTTCAGTGACCTTAGGGGATAGCATTATTTTGGGGATCATTTTTATTTTTATTTTTATTTGTTAATTAAAAAATTAAATTTATTTATTACTTTTAAAATTCTTTTAATGTTTATTTTTGAGAGAGAAACAGCATGTGAGTGGGGGAGGGGCAGAGAGAAAGAAAGAGACACACACAGAAGCTGAAGCAGGCTCCAGGCTCTGAGCTATCAGCACAGAGCCAGCCATGGGGCTCAAACCCACGAACAGTGAGATAATGACCTGAGCTGAAGTCTGGCGTTTAACCGATTGAGCCACCTAGGCACCCCATAATTTGTTTTTATTTTTATTTTTTTTAATGTTTGTATTTATTTTTGAGAGAGAGAGAGACAGAGCAGGGGCAGGGGAGGGGCAAAGAGAAAGGAAGACACAGAATCAGAAGCAGAAGCAGACTCCAGGAAGACACAGACTCAGAAGCAGGCTCCAGGCTGTGAGCTGCCAGCACAAATGACCTGAGCTGATGTCAGATGCTTAACCGACTGAGCCACCCAGGAGCCCCTGGGGATCATTTTTAAATAAACAAAGAAAACTTAGATTGAGAGATTAGAGAGACTGACACAAGTTCATTATGCTAAAATGTTAGGAAGGAGCTAGAAATTTGAATTAAGATTTTAGCTCCAAAGCTTATGTTCTTTCACCATAATTGTACATCATTATATTCTAATTCTTTATATTTGGTAATCTATATTTGATATCATGGAAATATTTATTAAAAAGACCACTTGATTAATATGAAAATCTGATTTTTCAAAAATTTCCATATAAAAATAATTATTCCATCTTATTATACATAAGATTAAATTGTGAAGCCACTGCTTAGATCTTAAATCTGGATCAAAATCCATTTTTCAAAACTTAGCCAAATTTAGTTATCATGAACCAAATACAGAGAAATGAAATACTTTTGATAGATCTAGGTTTCCAAAGTTTTACCATATGTTCATTATTCAAAATTTAAGGTATATTGCTGTGTCTTTGAATGCAAAAATGGTGTTCCAAAGTTAACTTAACAAAGTTTAAGGACCAGACATTTCTTTAATGATTCATGGCAATGACACAAGGATAACTGGATGAGTTTTCATAGCAGTGAAGTCGGTAGTAACTGGATAAAAATCTTTTCTTAGAGTCAAATGGAAAACAAATGAATCAAACAGACAAATAAATGACAAACAAATGTTTCTGGAACCTCTTTGAGTGGTCAGACCCCAAACCTCAGCATCATCCTCAATTCCTTTCTGACTCTTCAACTTCATGTCTTATTCTTAGAAAATTGCTTCACCTCTACCTTCAAATATAGATATAGACTTTGACCACTTCTCACATCATCTCTCACCTGAATTAATGTCAGACTCTTATAACTGGCTCTCTAATTCTGCCTTGTTGTGCCGTGAGTCCGATCATATCATGTGTCACTTTGTGGCTACCCATCTCATTCAGAGGAAAAGATAAATTTTCACTACACACTCTGCTCCCCTTTGTTGTCAGTCCTGTCTTGTCTCCATGGCTCATAGCCTACACGTTTTGCTCTAGACACCACATCAGGGTTTTTGCATTTTGCTATTCTTTCTGTCTAGATCATTCTTCTGGATATCTGCTTAGGCCTTTCCCCATGTTCAAATGTTTATTAATGAGGTCTAATCTTACCACCTGACCTTGACCTCTTACTTAAATGTAAATGTCATAAGGACAGGAAGTCTGGCTGTTTGGTTCACAGCTATATCCAAGTATAGTCTGAAGGATAGGGCCACAGTAGGTGTTCAATATTTGTTGAATGAATAAATGAATGGGTAATGTTGAACAAATAAATGAATGGGTAAGAAAATGAATGACCATCATATGTGTCATTTAATCTCCATGTTAACTATGACATAGGTGGCATGATCTCCATTTCACAGCTATAATAAATCAAAGTGATTAATTTGATAGCCATGGAGTTGTAAACCCATTATAGTTGACTAGGACTGACTCGCTCTAAAATTTTTGTTAGGTGAAATGAGATATTCTGTCATCATTCTCATAAACCACAGAGTATTTCCTCATGAATAATGGCATTTTTCAATGTACTTTCTTTTTTATCTAGAAGTCTTGCTAATCTAATTAAACAAATACTTATTGAGGGCTTAATATATATAGGCTTTGATTTAATCTCTGGTACATACTGATGAACAAGACAGAAAACCCCAGAGTTTACAGTTAGAGAAACAGATACACAAATTAAGAAGAAAACATCAGGGTTACAAGTGCAATGCAAAGAATTAAAGAAGGTGATGTGGTAGGGAGTGACCAGAGGCAACCAGATTGGATGGTGTGCCCCTCCTGACTTGCTCTTTGCCCTTTTGCATACTGCTTCAAACTTCAGGAGGTTGACCTTCATGGACTCTATTATTGGGCTCCCTTACCACTGGCCTCTGGTTGTATTTGGTCAATGCGAACTACTGGCAGAGGATTTGAGAACTGGAAAGGAATGAGAGATGGGTATATATTTCCCTGGATCCCCCATGCCAGATGCCTACTGATGGGCAGTGATTGTTTTTCTCTAAGGCCAAGTTCCTATTGCACGAACATCTCCATACATTTTTATGGTCTGAGTTTCAGGAAATCTTCCTTCTTTTACTCTCCTCCTTTAGGGGTGCTGGCACTCCTCCTGGACTCCTGTAGTACCTGAATATTACATTATATTTTATTGGTTTTCTCCTAACCTGTGTTATAATAAATCATAATGATATCATAATAACAGTCCCTTTGTTACTTGTACTTTATGATTGCATCACTTATTTCCTACCAACCCATGATTGATAAAAGTGGTTGGGAAATACTTCTCTGAAGGAATAGATAATGCAAGTTTTGAGGAAGACAGAAATTAGAAGATCTAGGAAAAGATACTCTAGAAAAAGGCAACATCTGAGACAAAGGAACTAAGACAGGGATGAGTTCTATGTTGGTAGAACTGAAAGATTTTGGCTTAAGTATAGCAAATAAGGGGAAGGTCTGTAAGAAATGAGGGTGGGATCTAGGCAGGTACGAGATCTCTGACTGCATTAATGACTGCATTCTGACTGTTATACTGAAAAAGCAGAAATAAAAACAAATCAAGAAAAATGTGTAAGTAAAAGGTAATATTTTATGTGGTATGCCTTTGCCTAATGCTGTTTATTTGTGAGTTCTGTGAGGAGTTGAAGGAAACTTACTAAAAATAAGTTATTCACATTTTCATTTTCCTCTATTTATAGCACATGTTTTATGTTTTTAAGTATTATAACAAGAAAAAAACATAAAGGAATAATTAATAAGGTAAAGCATCTGCAGGCTATACTTTCTATATGCCGTAATAATATTAAAAGGAACCATTAACTCATTGAGAAGGAATTTGAAGATCAAGTTTATATAGCAGCTTATTATTTTCTTTAAACCTATTTCATTGTTTTCCTTCTGTTTTTGAGATCAAAATGACTTTCTAGATTTTATTTCCTTAGAGTTATCTTTATCTCCTTTTCTTTCATACTTACATTTGATACCCTCTTTACCTTTCTCTTCTACCATACTCTTATTTATCACACTATTTTATAGCATTTACATGTTCAGAATAACATTTTCTCTTCCTTAGCAAGTTGATCAGCTGTCTTCTGGATTCTTGGTTCTCCATCCTGATAAATGCAATCACATTCTGAAAGAAATTTGTTGCTCTCCAAAATATATTTATGTCTAGCAAAAACATTATCTTGATCCAAATGGTGGTTTCAGTAGTGGATAGCAACTGGAATAGTGCCTGGCATGTGTTAGGTGCTTAATGTATGTTTGGTGATGGAATGAATGTTTGAGAATGCAGTCGTGTTAAAGAAACCCAACACAGTAGTGCCACTTACTTTGTGGCATTGGAGGGGATGTTAAGCCTATCTAACTAAGCCTCAGTTACCACCAACTATACAATTAAAGCAATAATAGCATCTACCTTTCAGAATTGTTCTAGGAATTAACTGACATAATGCGGATAAAGCGCTTAGCACAGAGCCTAGCACATAGTAAGCACTCAAGTGTTAGCTATTATTTTTAACAGTAATTATTTTACATATAATCCAGGAATAGTACATTTCTGATAGGTAATAAATTTAAACAGTAAAAATTTTAGGATTTATTTATTGACAAACTTTTTCCTTGTTTATCAGAAACATTTAAATATAAGCATTAACTTATTAGTGAGGGGATAGAAAGCAGGAATCTCTGAGACATAACTCAAACTGTACTATAATTTTTATGGCTTTGTGTTCAAGAGTAGTGATGCTACTTTTTCAAATCTGTGAATGGTATGGTATTTACATGAAGAACGCAACTATCACCTTGATCCCGACTGGATTGAAAATACTGAATGCATGTTTGTTTTTATTTTTATTTTTAAAGTTTATTTATTTATTTAGAGAGAGAGAGAGAGAGCAGGGGAAGGGCAGAGAGAGAAAGAGAGAGGGAGAGAGTATCCCAAGCAGGCTCTACACCACCAGCACAGAGCCCAATGTGGGGCTTTATTCCACAATCATGACCTGAGCTGAAATCAAGAGACGGACACTTAACAAACTGAGCCACCCAGGCAACCACTGTTTGTTTTTAAATTAAAACTGTTTGACATTATTATTATTATTATTATTATTATTATTCCAGGGTGGCAATTAACCAACATGTGTATTAGATGAGGTGGTCAAAAATTTAAATAATCACCCCATGTAGATGGGTTAATCAAAACAGTTTCCTTTTTAATTAAGATACATTGTGTTGGCATGAATATTTCTTAAATTAAAGGGTGACTAGTAGCTTACTTTATACTAATACACTAATATTAATTACCCACAATTATTTTCTCCCTTTGCATTTTTCTCTGGATATTGTATACGGGGAATGAGTCCTTTTGTGTGGAGAAAAGTTAAATTGTCCATGCTACCCTTTACTTGAGCTGTATTTCTGCTGCTCTTGGCATTGACCCAGGGGTTAATTGGCAGAATAGACCCCTCAGCAATTTCCCCATATTTTGGTGTTGTCTAAAAGAAATTGTTCATTAAAACCTCCAGTTTAGATGTTATTATGGTTTGGACAAACAGCATGGTAACTATGCATCAAGAACCACAATGACAGACGCAGTCCTGCTGCATTCTGTATCCTTCATCAGGTGGATTGTTCATTCCTTTCCCTGTTTGCTCCATCTGGAGAGGCCTGGCACCTGTACAAAATTCAACAGTGCCTAAACACAGACACATTAGTTGGGGCTGCCCCTGCTCTAGATACCAAAGAGAGATTTTACTGGCATAACACACCAGGGTCTTACGCCAGCTCCAGATTCTTTGGCGATGCTGAGATGAGGAACATGTGAGGGGGGGCTAGGATGGAATGACATCTGAGGCAGCCAAAGCCTCCATTTGTCTTCGTGCCGAAAGTGCTAAACTGTAGACACTGCGGTGTTTTCAAAAATAAAAAATATTTTGCTCATTAACTTTCTAAGTCCTGCTGACTTTGTGAAATCAATATAGCAGATTGTAATTGATTTATGAAACAAAAAGCCCCTGCCTGACCAGTAAGCTCAGCAGTCGCTGCTCTCAGCACCGTGCCCTTCTGCTCATTAGTGCACTTCCTTTAGCGGTGCCTGAGCCAAGGACGCCGTCAGAGCTGGAAGGCTCAAACCCTCTGCAGACAGACTGTTTAAGATGTAGCTTGCATTGTCTCCCTGGGGTCTTGTGCTTTCTCCCTGTCTCTTTCTTACCCAGGTCAGCTGAAGGACTTCAGCTTCTTTCTCCCAGTCCCTAAGGTCCTCATAAAATCTTACTTACTGGAAAAGCAAGCCTCCATTTATACCTGTCTTTTGACATTTTAATCTATTTGCTACTTTTCCTTCTCTCTCTCTCTCTCTCTCTCTCTCTCTCTCTCTCCTTGTCTCACTTAGCTTGTCTTTTGCCATCTGGCTTTGTCTGCTCATTGATCTATTTTATTTTTATGTTTTATAACTTAGCAAGGTGAACAGAATTTCTTTTTTGCTATTTTGTTTTTTTTTTCGGGGGGGCGTCTAATTTCAGCATTTATTCTTTCAGTCTTAAGACAACATTTTATTTATCTTCCTGCCAACCCCCACTCTAATTATATTTCTCTGCCACCTTAAAAAATTGAAGTAACTGGTATAAGCTAGGCATCGCTCTAGGTACTTTACATCAAATTGTCTTCTCAAGCAGCATGTAAAGAAAGTAGCCCTGGTTACAGATGAGAAAACTGAAATTTGAGAGGTTAAGTAACTGCTTGAGTCACTCAATTATTGAGGGGCAATGCTGGCATTTGCAAATAATCCTGTTTGACTCTAAACTCTGTGTTTCTTCTTTTCAATAACAAAATGATGCTACCAATTGCCTCTGTTTTACTTTAAATGCTTAACTAGCAGAATCTAGCTCTTGGCTGCCCTTAAAGGGGCTCATTCTTTTTAGTGCCACGCTCCCAAATAACTCTGTTGTTCAAACTGCCAGAATGCAAATGCACTTATTTCAGGACTTTGGTCTACTATCATATATTGGTCGGCATACCCTTTTTCACTGAGTTCTCATTTATCTAATAGTATGCATATACAGAGCCCCTTGTATCATCATGTTCTCATATTGTCAAAAGCCACCAAGAGCAATCTCATAACCTAGAAAAATGAACAGATAGCTGAGCCAAATAGGCAACCTTTGGGAGCTTCATGCGGATTTCATCTCCTCTTTGTTCTTTTGATACTACTTTGGGAACAAGTAAGTGGTGAAATTATAGAGCACTGCAGCAGCAGGAAAGTGATGCAATGCCCTCACTTCTTAAGTGGTTGAAGGCACCTGGAATTTCCCCATACAGGTACTGTACATTGCAGTTAAGTGTCGTGCCACATCCATAATGCATTAGTTTACAGTGAGTTAATAGGTTCCATCCGTCTGAAATCTTGTATAATACTGCAGTAGCATCGGACATTACTGTCATTCAAGATGTGTAATATTGTACCAAAAATTAACCACAGATGCCATATTAAAACAGCTGCAGATTTAGATTTAGCTACAGCAGGAAGAAAATGTTGTGCTATGGAAGTTGGCCAGAAGAGCAATGGAGATATGCTGTAAATGAGGAGGAGGGGAAAAAATTGAGGTCAAGCTGCCAAAAAAGACAGAGGTGGAAGTGGGGGAGGGTAATTCATATGGTCAGTGGCAATCCAAAAGGACTCAAAGTCCAGGAAAAGAATGGAGAATAAAGGGTGAATGATGACTGTGTGAACTGATGAAGCTGTAAGACGGCAGGTCTAATCAGAATAATACAGATATAAATGAAGGTATAAGGAAAATAGCTATAAATGTGATAATTCATCTTTGGGATTTACTGTAGTCAGCCTATTGATTTAGGTATAAACTGCTAGAAAAATTATTGATGCTTGAAGTGATCAATGCCTGGGAAAAAAGTTCTGGTATACAGGAGCAGAACAAACCTAGACTATTACAGCATTTGAGACTACCTTGAGCACGCTTGGACTTGAAGGCTGTCTTCTGACAATGGACCCTCATGGGATTAACTATTCCCATTTTGGGAAGAGTGTTGGAGGGTTCAGTTGGTTCAATTTTGTACTGAAAGCTGAGGTAGAAAAATTTTATTTCAATGTAATTGTGGGCTTGTGAGACTGTCATTAACTGCAGGGCCATCTGCCTTTTTGCTGTTCATTTGGCTTATTTAGTCACAGGTGGGTAGGAAGGTCTCAATAGTTTTGGTTCCCATTCAATTCTGATTTCTTCTTGGGAAACAGACAAGGCCAGTGACAGCTGTCACAATGCTGGGGTTCTCTTCCTTCAGTATGAGCCAGAAGGTGGCTCCCCCATGTAGTTTGCTACTAACAGAGCAAGCAGACAGTTACCATTTCCCTTGTCTTCCTGTTTGACTCCTTAAAACCATTGTCTTCTCTGCCTATGGTACACCTGGTTTAGGAGACTAGACAAAGAACACAGTGGCCTCTAACTCATTAATTGGGGCTTCATTGATGGAGTAGAGGAAAGACTGAGTATGGTCACTGACCATTATGGATCAGTCAAACCCCTTGACCTTTAACTATAACTTATGCCTGCTCCATTTGTTCAGAAATGAAATACTGATTACTTTGATTAGTAACCAGGAGATATATTTTGTGCCTTACAAGTCACTAGGAACATTCTAGGCCTCTCCAAAATTTAGTGGGGGGATGTTTTTTCTCTTGCCAAGGTGTAACAATGTTTTGTGTCCTCTTCTTTTGAAAGCCAAAAACTAAAAACCAGTTAACCCACGTGCTGTTTCATCAGTGTTTCAGGAAAGCAAAGTAAGGCAAAACCAAACCAAACCATTTTTTTTGGAGTCTGATGTTTAAAAACCTAAGAAATGACAGTGCCTTATTCAAAGGACTTTCTCTCCACAGAGGAAAATTATGAAAAGCTGGAAAAATTTTGACAACTCTGGAATCCTATGATGATGGTGATGATGATGACGATAATGATGGTGAGGGTAAAGTGGAGCTAACATTTATTGGGCCCTAGGTGTATGCCCCATGGTATTATCTTCACTTTATCTATATTATCTTATTCATCTCCCCCCAAAAATATATGTCATGATTAAAATCTGCTTTATTCCTCATTTCACTGATGCAGTAACTCTTCCACATACCATGGCCAGAGTCTATCAGAAAGCCCTTATGCAGACCAGTAAGTTAATACTCAAATCTGCACTATGGATCTAGATTTTGCTACTTCTGTAAGATAGAATTCATGTTGGATTGTCTTATATTACTTAATTTTTTATTCAGATACATAAATGGGGGAAGGTTCTTTATGTGGGTTCTAATAATGTGAGCAAACTAAAATCTAATAGAATGTCATTTTAATAATAAATATATGACCTTCTTACTTTAGAATGCCCCAATTCTCAAAGTCATACTTAAGAAATAGGTATGTGAAGAGTGGCTCTTTTATGAAGAGACTCATAACTTTATCAAGAAGATGCAGGAGAGACTTCCTTCAAATGATAGGATTTGCACCCTTTCCATAAAATTAATTTCATAACAACTCAGGGTAGGCAATAATTTTAGAACCACAACTGTTGTGTCTGTCAAGCTTTGCTTTCATGCTGCTTTTTATTTAAATAAAATCCTTTATGAAATAGTGTGGCATGTTTAGTAAATGTATTCAATGAACCTTCCTGAACTGCAAATTTTTATTTGCTATTTGGTTTATTTCAGCCCTTTTTTCCCCATCCCCTTTAGAATTGTGGTAAGAATACTTGACATGAAATCTACCCTCATGACAAATTTTTAAGAGCACAATATGGTATTGTAAACTATAGGCTTAATGTTGCATAACCGATCTCTAGAACTTATTGATCTTGTATAACTGAAATGTACCCATTATATTTATACCCATTGAACAGCAACTCCCCATTCCCTTCATTCTGTAGCATTCTATTTTAAGAAATGTCATTGATAGCATATGTATATAGACACACATTTATGTTACTCATGATGGTATACATAAGTATGGATCTCTGTATAGTACAACTTTGGTTATTCTACACTTAAAACTAAAAGTTTGACTGTGTGTCATTTCTCTTAAAATATGTGTTAGGTTTGTAAATATTAAGCAAGAATATTTAAATTTATGAACTATTTTGTGTGGTCTTCAAATTAAACCATACAAGACCCAGACATAGATGAGTTGTAGAGTCTGACTTATCTTAAGTCCAATGACAGTTTGAAGCACAGGATTGAGGGCAGCAGCTATCCATCCATCTCAGAAAGAGAATCTTGTTTCCTTCCTTTCCTTAGCCTTTCCTCTTTGTTATGGCAAAACAGTGGGTCTTTATCTAACAATGATAGATAGCTATTTTAGGATTTGTTCCCTCTAAAACAAATAAGATCCCGCTTATTTTTACCAATGTGGAACACTTTAGGAAGTTCTTTAGATAGGAATACTGAAATTCTTCTGGCTTTCTGTTATACACATGATCCAACAACAGGATACTATTCTTTCTGTGAGCTCTGAACTGGGACCACTCCTATAGGTTTTACAGTTTTATTGATAATCTTAGGCTCAGGGTCATAGCATAAGATTTCTATATATCCTGTGCATTTTAGGTTCTTTAAACAAAACTTGCCATCGCAAGCCTTTAATGTACTTTCCAACTAATTTATATTTGTTTACTATTTAAAATTTTTTTAATGTTTATTTATTTTTGACAGGGAGAGAGAGAGAGAGAAGGAGAGGGAGAGCGCATGAGTGATGGAGAGGCAGAGAGAGAGGGAGACACAGAATCTGAAGCAGGCTCCAGGCTCTGAGCTGTCAGCACAGAGCCCGACCTGGGGCTCAAACTCATGGACTGCGAGATCATGACCTGAGCAGAAGTCGGACACTCAACCGACTGAGCCACCCAAGTGCCCCAATTAGGTTATTATTTTAGACAGTGGGACCACCAACCATTAGCTAACTGTCATGGAAACATTTAGATATAGAAATTATATTGGGGGTGCCTGAGTGGATCAGTTGGTTGAGCCTGCTTAAGACACTGTCTCTCTTTCTCTCTCTCCCCTTCTGACCATTTCCCCCACTTGTGTATGCTCTCTTTCTCTCTCTAAAATAAAAAAAAAAGAAATTATATTGAATTTCGTATAAAATACCCTTTAAACTTCTGCCTACTAGAAATTTCAATTTTGATTCAGGCTAGTAAACAATCAATAAATCTAGTTTAGTTATTTGGAAAACAACCACTATTTGAAAAGAAATACAGTCATGGTTTCTATTGAAGAGGCCTATGATTCTTTATACATTTTCCCCATGAATCTTCTTTAACATGAGATTTAAAAACTTGCTTTAGCTGAAATAATGATGGGAACAAAGTCATCCAGTCCAGAGAATAAGATTGCTTTGAGAATAAAGTAAATGGATCAATCTGATAGGCAACTAATGAAAAATAAGTACATTTGGTCCAGATTGAAGAGAACTAAAAATGCAAAACTTGGGAATTTCACCATTTTTTCTGTAGGGAAGTCATTGTAGATTTTTAAGTAAGGGGTGACATTTTTAGAACAATAAAGAGATCTTTCAACACTTTATAAAGCAGAATGGTAATGAGGTTATTGTAGTATTCTATGGAAAAGCTGGTTAAGGGCAGGAATAAAGGCGGTGGTGAGGAAAATAGGAAAGGGTTGTGTGGATTCCAGAGCCTGCAGGGTGTTTGGCACATGCTGTTCTCTGAGATGTTCTTCTCTCTGTGCCTTACTAACTCCTTCACTTCAGGTTTCAGCTGAACTGTCCTTTTTATAGGGAAGTCTTCCTCAATCCCCTAAGGTAGCACTCCACTCCATTTATATGCTCTCCAAAACTGTGTTCTTACCTTGCAGTGCTAGAAATACTTACCATTATTTAATTAATTGTATACAATTATTTTTTAAGGTCTTTCCCACCTGACTTTAAGCCTTACAAGGGTAGGGATAATGTTTGTTTTAGTCACTATAAACTGCTAGTACCTGACAGATAAGTACTCAACAATTTTTTTGTAGATAAGTCAAGTACATCCTTTCCCACAATGCTTTGCCATCTGCTTTAATACTTGGCAGAGGAAAGCAGTATGTATGTTGTTCATACTACTTACTGGTATTATTTATTACTACTAATTATATGTGAGTGCCTTTATTGGAAAAGGTGCTGTGGTATATTGTAAGTGCTCCTTAGCAAACAAATAAGTGCTTGGACAAGCTGTCAATTGCAGAATCACATCATGATTTGCTTAGATTGAAGCAGGTTTTTCTAAATGATGAAATGCTGATTTTAAATGTGACTAAAGAATGATCATTTTGGTCAGATAGAAAATGGCAAGTCTTAATGGAGTCTAAAATACCAGATTACTCATCTCCTTTTCATCAAGAACCTTTGATTCAAAGCCTAATATTTCAGAATTGCTTCTGCAGATTTTAGGCCCACTCTTGATTCAGAGCTTGTATTGTCCTAGGCTGGAATAAATTTGTCTTTAAAAAGAAAGGGGTAAGATAAAGAATTCTTAAAATTCAATTTGAAGGAAAACAACCCAATAAAATATGGGCAAAATCCTGAATAGACACATCAGAAAAAATATATAATTTTTTAATGTTTATTTAGTTTTGAAGGAGAGAGAGAGAGAGACAAGAGTGTGGGAGGGGGAGGGGCAGAGAGAGAGAGAGAGAGAGAATCCGAAGCAGGCTCCAGGCTCTGAGCTGTCAGCACAGAGCCTGACCTAAGCCGAAGTTGGACATCAACCAGCTGTGCCACCCAGGCACCCTCTTTCTTTCTTTTCTTTTCTTTCTTTCTTTCTTTCTTTCTTTCTTTCTTTCTTTCTTTCTTTCTTTCTTTCTTTCTTTCTTTCTTTCTTTCTTTCTTAGAAAAAAAATATATAAATGATTGATAAGCACATGAAAAGGTGCCTAATATCATTGATCACCAGGGAAATCCAAATTAAAACCATGAGATACCATAACACACCCACTAGGATAACTAAAATAAAACAAAAACAAAAACTAACATATTAAGTGTTGTAAATGTTGTGAACCATTTGCATTAGAAACTCTTATGCATTACTGATGGGAATACAAAATGGTACAGTCACATTGGAAAATAATTTGGAAGATTCTTTAAAGAGAAAAGTATATATCTACTCTATGAACTAGCAATTGCAATCCAAACTATTTACCCAAAAGAAATAAAAACATGTTTATGGAAGACTTCTACACTTGTAGAGCAGCTTAATTCATAGTAGTAAAAAACTGGAAACAATTTAAATGCCTACCAACAAATGAATGCACAAACAAGTGTGCTGTATATGAATTTATAATGAAGCATTATTCAGCAATTAAAAATTATTAAATTGGTAATAAGCAGTTCTTTCTAATACTCTTTCCTTTTTAAGGAACAACTTACACCAACCTAGGTCACCGCAAGCTCTGAATCAGGACTGGGCTTCCCACCTTGAACATATCTGATTTTGGAAGCTCAACAGGGTTGGGCTGATTAGTTTTGGGATGAGAGGCCTAAAATTGTATTCACTAATAAAAACCAAACATAAAATAGTATATTGAATGCTTCCATTCACATGAGTTCAAAATAAGGCAAAGTTAATATAAGGTATAGAAACAGATCAAAGGTTGCCTGGCATGGAGGTGGGGAGATTGCAGCAGAATAGAGGTCAACTTTCTTGGTAATAGAAATGTTCTATATTTTAGTGGTGTGATCATTATACTGGTACATACAATTGTGAAATTTATCAAACCATACACTTTTTAAGTGTGTGTATTGTGTTGTATGAAAATTATACCTAAATAAAATGGATTAAAAATAAAGGAATAAGTAAGTAATTTAAGAGTGTAACTATTATTTTGGAGCATACTTAATTTATACAGGACAATTTTAGTACTTTAAAAAACATAGATTATCTTCTGCTAATTATAAACAAGAATATTACAAAGAGTAAACTTAAAAAAGGTAGAAAGTTGCCAAAAGTTTTGTTACTGTAATTTAATTTTTCCAACCATACTTTATTTTTCACTTTAATTCAGATTGTTCTTGTCACCTGTTAATCCAAATTATTGAGAACTCCTTGTAATATTAATGCTAGTGCTATATCAAAAAATGTGGAAAGGACTGTCAGGTTGGACAACAAGTAATTTTCTGCTAATTGCCAATTCTTTTTCATCAAAATGCAAGCATTATAGTCTTTATTCAATACTGTTTCACTTTAACTGAAACCTGAAATTACTAACATTTGTTTACAAAAGTTCTAAAAATTATTTTCAATGAATAGGTTGGACAGAATATAAAATCACTCTGAACACCTAAAAAATATTTGTAACATCCTCAAATATTGTAGCATATTATTTTTTTCTTTTTTAAAGTTTATTTATTTATTTTGAGGGGGAGGGGGGGAGAGAGAGGGAGAGAAAGAATCCCAAGCAGGCTCTGTGCTGTCAGTGCAGAGCCAAATGAGGGGCTTGATCTCACAAACTGAGATCATGACCTGAGCTGAAATCAAGAGTCTGACATTTAACCAATTGAGCCACCCAGGTGCCCCAGCCTATTTTTTCTTGACATGTATCAAAACTGCTTGTGGTTGACTTAATTTTTAATTATTGATATTTCTGAAGTTTCTTATTTTTCTGTATTAATTATCCTACTTTTCCATATGTATGAAACAGGTTTAAAAGTTCTACTTTATAAAATCTTTAAATAGTATTTATAGAAATCTTTTAATATTATAGATATGCTTATGTTAATTACTTAGAGAAATTAATTTATGAAATATTTATCACTTGAAAGTTAATAAAACAATAAAAAAGTTAATAAAACTTTGGCCTGTTAAGACCAAAGTTAACTATTCTCCAAGAGCAAATGCACCCAAAATACTATTCATACTGAAAAGAGTAGGAAAAGAGTTCATGTTTTTAAGTTAATAAAATGTATTATAAGATAGTATATATAGAAATTTTAAACTAATCATATATTGTGGCTAAGAAAGGAATTAAACTGAAGCATAATGACAAAGAAGGAGGGAATAAGAGCAACCTGTAACAGAAATAAAGTTTTATTTATCCAAGTGGGACCTGAAAGCCATAAATTGATACCTTGTCAAATTTGAGGGTCGTTGTGCAATGGCAACATTTTAAAAAAGCTTAAAAACTAAGTGGAACATAAAGTTCAAGACATTGTAAAGACTGTTAAAGACCATAGCTCCAAGGATAATGAGGACAGTTTTCAAAAGTCTTGGGAGTTGAATAGAGGAACATAATCACATTTAATTTCCAGGTCCTGAAACAAATATTAGCAGAATGAAATATACTGAGGTATATCAGAGTGGTTTAAAATAAAAGAATACATTTGATATTGTAGATAAAAAATATATATTTTAGCCAAGAAATGAGAAACATTGAAGAAAACAGCCTGATGCGAATTTATAAGAATAGTAGAGATTACAAGGTACTTTATAATTAAAATTTACTATGTTGATGAGTATATTTTTGTTAGATGTTCATGATTGGCAGGGCTTACGGACAAACTCAGTGAAGTGGGGATAGTTTACACCCTTATCTGCTCTTTACCAACACAGTTTTAGTGATGACAGTTGCCATTGATTGAGTGCTTACTGTTCGTAAGCACTGGCTAGGTGCTGTTCATGAAACATTTTTTACAGCAGATGAGTGAATTATACTCCTTGTTTACTGTCTTGAAGAAGTTGAAGAAATAGCACAAAGCCATACAGATGATAGAGGGTGCAGTTGGGATTCAAGCAATCTTATGCATATTCTAAAACTTGGGCTTTTTCTACTTTGCTTGTCTGCCTCTTGGCTATGCCCCGTGTAACTAAAGATACCCCAAGTTGATAAATACTATTTTTTTTTTCTGTTACCATGGAATGGGAGAAAAGGACAGAAAGAGACAAATGGTGCACATATCCAGAAAAGGAAAATTCCATAAAGGGAAAAAGAAAGACAAGAAAGGAAACAACTTGAATCTTGGCATAAATAATAGATAATATCTATTTCATTTGGTTGAGGATATGTACTTGCTTGAACATTGAGACTTTTTGAAGTTGTTTATCTAGTATCTTGAGAAAATGAAGGAATATCAAGGGGATACAGAGAATGGAGATCTACATATGCCATCTATATTATTTATTTTCGTGTAGAATTCAAAACTTATTAGGCAATAATTTGTTAACCTTAAAATGGTTCTTCCTGCAGCTAAGGCAATGACAGACTTGATTCGTGAAAATACTGTCAGTATCTAGACATAGATTTTCTAGTTATATTTAATAGATATTTCAGGTCACAATCATCTGTAAATTTTTGTTACCCACTTTGATACATATTTTCTTGGCATTAGTAGTAGTTTATGTGAAAACAAGTAGGTGCTAAGAATTACCCTAATAGACAATTTTTTTCAAGGATAGAGACCTTTTGTGGGGTATGAAGAAAACCAATTGACTTCTGGCTACTGGTTACCTCACTGAACTTACATATAATATTACCATAGATATCCTAGAAGAAAAGAATAATTGTCAAATATCTGCTGTATAAACAGGAGAAGCTGATTTATGTGTGCAGGAAATAGATGGATGTCTTTCTAAGAGATGGTGTTGTAAAACCAAAGTGTAAATTCACAAAATATAACAGAATAACTGTAAAGAAATCCCAGTGGCCATTCTTATGACTGACAGACTGTAAACTTTTGTGGATGCTTGAATCTAATACTTTCTTACCACATCTGATTCTGCTGTAGTTCAGAGCTCCTAAACATCATATAATTCAGAATAACTGTCTTGTTTGTGTGCTTAAAGATGTGGCTGTTTATGAGAGGCCTAGAAATTTATTACAGGTTACAGTGATTGTGGAGTTGTTGAGATATCTACAACTCATTAATTATATGGAACTAGCCTTGACTGTCAATGAGTTCTACTTCAAAGTACTTTGTAATAATTGTGGGAGAAATCTTTGATGTAGGTCACTAGTGTTCCTCTCATGTTTATGTAGTAACTCTGAGATTCAGAACCTTTTATGTGGTTTCAAAAAGTATTTCTGATAGGAGTTACAGAGCAATCATGATGCTATTCATGATATGGAAATATTGAGGATCTCCAGTGTCTTGAAGCCTTATGAGTACTGGAAGAGGTAGTTTTCCTCCTCTAATTTGAGACTGATAGTTCATGCAAAAAGAAATACAAGTAGCCTTTATTAGTTATGTTGAGCATATGTTGAGACATGTTCAATCTCATCAGAAAATTTTGATTGTATCAATTTTGATCTATCAAATTATAAAAGCTATCTTAAAGTGTCTACATTCCAAGTGTGATGAAATAAGTCCTTTCATAATTTCCAGAAGCAGTTATAATACAAATTATCAGGAAAACAAAGTGGTACTATAGATAAAAAATGCTAAATATATATCTTTTTTTTCTTTAATTTTTTTTAACGTTTATTTATTTTTGAGACAGAGAGAGACACAGCATGAACAGGGGAGGAGCAGAGAGAGAGGGAGACACAGAATCTGAAGCAGGCTCCAGGCTCTGAGCTGTCAGCACAGAGCCTGACGCGGGGCTCGAACTCACGGACTGTGAGATCATGACCTGAGCCGAAGTCGGACGCTTAACCGACGAGCCACCCAGGCGCCCCTAAATATATCTCTTTGATATAGCAACTTGGCATATATAAATGTATCCTAAGGAAATAATGAAAGATACAATCAAAGTTTTATGGACAGAGCCACTTAAAATTTTCTGCCCAGTATTTTGATTATATACATTATTCATATGTACATCAATAGCATAATAATTCAGTTATTGCATAGCCATTTTCTGGAACAATAATAAGCCATTAAAGCTCATGTTTTTTAAGAACTTTTAATGATATGGGTAATGTTTATAATGTAATAATAAGTTATAAAAAGAAGACATAAAATTGATATACAGTATGATTTCAAGTATGTACATACAAATGCCTGTGCATGGATAAAAGAATGTTTGCTGGTGTTTTTATTTTTCTATTGACATATGTTTACATTTTCTTAATAATACCTGATATTTAAAAAAATGTTTGCAATGAGCATTTTTGCTTTTGCAATCAGAAAATAGAGCAACAGATGCTATTTTAAAAGAAATACTACATGAAATGAAAAGATACGTGTTTAAACCCTATTAAAACTATACGTTTGGACTCAATATGGTGGTATATACTCAAGTTCAGTATTCATTCATTCTTCTTTACATAAATTGAGTGGCTTTTCTGTGTTATGTACTATCCACAGCACTGGCTAGACAGTTGTTCTGTTTGATGGAAACTCTTGGATCTGATCTTTTTTAACAACTTTCAGATTTATTAACTTTATTTATATCCAATTTATTCATTGTTTGTCTTTCCAAAATATAATATGGTTAATGAGGCTCTGTAAATGGATTTTCTCTAGCTTGAATTTATTGTTTTAAATTTTTTCCCTTACTGTCAAACTAACATGTATATATTAGATATTTCTATCATATTTATCCAAATATACTCTCTAAAACAGTCCTAGCTATTTCTTATTTACTATGGGCTAGAATCAGACTTTTTCTTTGTTTTGTTTTGCAAACAGATTGGAATTTTTAAAACTACAGCAGAATCTGTGTCTGTGACACACTAATCTTATTTGATAACAGTGAAGACGGTGCTGTGATGGTGAATAATTCCAATAAATCCTGTAGGTGTTATTGGCATGTTTTTCTGGGAACAGATTGGCTCTTTCAGCCTCAGTAGTCATGGGGCAAAGAACTGCCCCTAAGTGGGTGTATGTGTATATATATATATATATATATATATATATATAT
>NC_064818.1:26952200-26964877 GCF_023721935.1 Panthera uncia | reverse complement strand
ATATATATATCGATATATATACATATACACACATATATATCAGCATTCTTTTTAAAACTTTTTATAAGTTTTTAAATATTTTATTTATATTTGAGAGAGACAGACAGAGTGTGAGCAGGCGAGAAGCAGAGAGAGGGAGACATAGAATCTGAAGCAGGCTCCAGGCTCTGAGCTGTCAGCACAGAGTCCGATGAGATGTAGGGCTCAAACCCACAAACTTCAAGTTTGCCGCTTAACTGACTGAGACACCCAGGCGCCCCTATCAGATAATATTCTTAAATAGCTGAAATACATTGAATCATAGTTTGATTATAATTCGGTAGTACAACAGTTTCTTCCCTTTTAAAAATCTGTGAACTATATTCATTTTTAGTGAATTGAACTATATATTCCACCTTAATCACAATTTACATCTAATATTCCTTAAGTGATACTGTTTGTGAATGTTACATAAAATGTACTAAAGAGATAATTCAAATCTACTAAAGGATTAGTTTATTCTCTTTCACTAGCACATTCGTCTCAGTTTATGGTTCACCTCAGAATATTCTTAAGACTTCATTTTTAGATTCTTTGTTTTATTCTTTATGGTTACAATAATAAAAAAAAATCAGTTCTTACTTGTCTGGGATGGTGGTTTTTAGTGGAGTGTGTTGTCAATCCTGCTTCACGTATGGCTGTATTCACATAAGGCTCAAAGTTGTGTGGAAGGTAGAGATGCAAAGAGTGAGCGAAATTCTGCAGTGCTGAGGAAAAGTTGCCATCTTCTAATTCATCTGGCCAGATGGGGTAGTTTGCTTGTTAATTGTGATTTATACAAATGCTATACACACACACCAAAACACGTTTATGCATACACACATACACATATATACACACTGATGGAGAATCTGGTCTTAGATAATATTTTCATTGTTAACAAATGGAAGGTCGTGGTTCATGTCAAGGCTAATGTATTTATGTATGTATGTATATGTACACATGAATGAAAATCTTTCCTTTCCAGAAAAAGTCATCTACTTTTACCATCCCCATTGTTTTCCATCCCTATTGTTCATTACCACAACCACCAATACTTGTAATGAAGTGTTAATAATTGCCTGATCATAATAAATAGTACCAGTTTTGATGTTAATATGTAATGTTTCTTATTACTGGTGGAGCTTACATTTCAAAAATTGCAACAACATACATAAATGTAAGACAGACTGCCTTGTCCCAATACAAAATATTTATATTCCCCCATCCCATTTTTTTGAGTTGGAAATAAGGAATGCATTAAGGGAATCACAAGAAAAAAATTATTAAGCATGTCTTAAAAGAACTGCTAGTTCTGTGTGGGATAATGCAGAGATGTGGAAGTGTGAGTGCACATTGATTTATATTGTTTTTTCCTCCTAGCAAGTTGTAAGTACATGGCTCCCCAGCCAATGATTATATTGAATTTGTTATGGTTTTATTCTTATGTTAGTGGTTAGGGAAGGGCCATTTGTTGTCGTTGTTGTTTAGTGAAGCTCTTGCTTTTTCCCCCTGAAAATCAAGTATATGTTCCATTAGATTTGTCATACTAAAAGTGACCCACAGTTAGCTACATTAAAGAGCTTCTTTGAGTCTGGTAGCTTATTTTAGTTATTTCTTTGTATAATATGAAAAATCCCTTTACAAATGAGTTAGTCCAGTTACATGCTAATTATTTAAAACAATAAACGATTATATGACATTCAGTTCTTTTAAAAAATAATAAGGTACAAATAAATTTATTCTGTATTGTATTATACAAAGCATCTTTAAGGATCAATTATATGATGGTAAATATACATCAGATAGGAGTAAGACTTTCTTTATTTAACAGGTTAATTTATAGCCAAAAATATGATTTTAATGGAACGTTATCTACGAAATTCTGGCTGGAAACAGGCAACAACTTTTAAATACTTTTGGAATATAATAATTTTTTTTCTAATGCCAATTGCTTATTGAAATTTTACTGTGTACCAGATGCTCCATTACTTCTCACAATAGCACTATGAGATAAGAACTATTATTGTACCAATTCTACAAATGAAGAAACTGACATATAAACATCTTAAGTAATTTGTTAAGGTTTTGGAGACTAAGGACTCAAATCATGAGTTCTAACCACAATGCTATATACTGCTTTTACTGTACTGAGCTATGCTAAGTTCATGCTACTGCCTGGATTTATGTAGTACCTGCAAAGCAACCCACAAGTTTTGGAAACTGCCAAAGGGGATATACTTCCTCCAAAATTATTTTATAACTATAAGAAGGCATACTTCATATAATTAATATTTGCATTTAACATAGGAAGAAGAAATGTGGAAGCTGAAAGTACTGTTCAACTCTTCTACATCATGTATTCTTTGAAACATACACATCCATTGACAGAATCAGGAAGAAAGAATATGGAAGAGAGAGAATTAATTTTGTGAAGGAATTTGTTATAATTCTGCTTTGGAAGGACAACGAGTAATCCTTCTTTCTACATGGAAGTCAATTAGAGATTTGGGGAGCTGTATTACTTCCCTGAGAAATGCGTAGTTTGTCATTATACAGAAAACAGTTTTTAAACACAACCCAGAGGAGACTAGTGCCTAAATCCAGGGGACTGCCTAACTCCACCCATAATTGCTAGCCGCTTCTCTGGCATGGGACAAAGAATGCAGTCTGATCCACAGGTGGCACTCACAAACTGGTGGCCAGGAGAGCAGGGGCAGGAAGTTTGAATAAAGAAACATTTTCTTGTATGTTTTAATTGAAAGGGTAGAATGTGATGATCTTATTGTAGAATTCACCCTGCTTTACTAATTTTTAATAGCTTTAAGTTTTCTATCATCTGAGAATGCAGTTTCCTATTAAATGTATTTCTTTTTTTATAATTAAGAATGTTTTTAAATGTTTGTTTTTGAGAGAGAGAGACAGCATGCATGCACGAATGCAGGGGAGGGGCAGAGAGAAAGGGAGACAGAGGATCCGAAGCTGGCTCCACGCTGACAACAGAGAGCCTGATTTGGGACTTGAACTCCTGAACCGCTAGATCATGACCTGAGCCAAAGTTGGAATTTTATTTAATCTCCAAAACTTTGACAAATTACTTAAGATGCTTATATCTCAGTTTCTTCATTTGTAAAATTGGTGCAATAATGGTTCTTATTTCATAGTGCAATTGTGAGAAGTAATGAAGCATCTGGTACACAGTAAAATTTCAGTAAGTAAAATTCGAAGTCAAAATTGACTGAGCCACCCAGCTGCCCCTAAATGTATTTCTAAGCACAGATTTTACAATAGGCAGGGTTTTGCTCTGAGGTTTGATTTGAACCTTGACTGGTCTGTCCAGGGTAAAGCCCAGTAATCACGGAGCCAGTTTGGGTATATATATGGTCTGTACCTCATCAGCTTTCTCTCTTCATCTCTCCCTCCTACTCTTATGCTACCTTAACAGTTTTAGGAAGGGATCATAGACTTTTGTAAGAGAAAACCAAGTACAAGCAGCAGGCCAATCAGTGACTATCCTGTGATGGTCATCAAAGATGACAGCTTTTCTGAAGTGAATCAAGACTCAACCAACACATACACTTACTGCATAAGTGCAATGATGGAGATTCTCTAAGAATCATCTTTAGTTCAAAGTTAGGCTGCTCCCAGGCTAAGCACGCTCTTCAGGAAATGAGAAACCTAGGCCCTGATTCATGAATATTTATCATTGCTTTCAGCCAATGACCATTTTATCCACTTTCTTGCCTTCTCACAAGACAGTATCTTTGTGTCATTTTTTTAAATATAAAAATCTTAAAGTATGAGAAACAAAGTATAGTGATATATGAAAACCCATTGCTTCTACTTATTTTTTCCCCAGCACTGAGGTATCTAGATTGAAGATAGAACATAATATCTCTTCTTCTTCATTGTAGAATTTTCATACCTATTTATATCTGAGAAGAAAGAATCTTTTTACTGATTCCAAAAACAGACTAACAGAGGTTTTCCTATGAAATTGTTGTGGATAAAATTAGATGTTTATGCATAAAGACTCTTGGACAATAAATCCTTGATAATGGGGCAACTTTGCTTTCTAGCACAAATTCTGCTCAGCTTTGCCTTTTTCCTTTGCCACTTATCTTCTCACATGATACCATTTCACCCTTCTCTTCCTCATGGATAGAGTCTTGGCCTCCTATTTTTAGATTTACTTTCTAGACACCATCTATACTTTACCCTGGAAAGGTACCTAAATACCATCTTGGTGGGAACTGTCAGGGTTAAGGTGAACTCAGCATGCCTCTGCACCTTAACCATCACCTAAGGTGACTGGCAATTCATGTGACACCAGTTTGTCCTGTCCTGTTCTCACAGTTCTTTGAACATCTTTCAGTGCCCTCATATTTTCTCACATCTACTTGGAAAGTAAGAGGAGTGGAGTGAGGAACATCTTTTTCTAGTGCCCAAGAATTTTGCACTTATAATTTTATTTGAGATACATCAGTGACATTTTCCATATTACAGACAAATAACTGAGTCTTAGGGAAGTAAATGATTTCTTATTCACTTTTTAGATTAGCATCACCCAGGTCACAAATGGAAGAAGTGAAATTCAAAGCTAGGTTTGTTTGTCTCAAAGCTCTTGTTCTATGACATCATGTAACATTCTTTTGTGAGTGCACTGTTCCATGTGGTCATCATGCACTGTTCCATGCTGCTAGTTAGTACTTGCAGTATTTCTATAGCAAATACCAAACACTAGCTTTGTTTCATTTCAAGCATTGTGTTTAAGAGAATCTAGGTTAATTTACAGGATGTGATTTTGGCAAGTAGAATGATGTGTACTTCTTACTGCAATGGATGAAAGTGCTAGACTTCACAGAACATAAGATTCCAAAGAACCTCTTAATTCATTCATTTATTTGACAACTTTTTATTGAATGCATGCTTTATAGCAGGCACTGGGGGTGTGTCTATGAGTCTAACAGACAAAAATCTCTGTCTTTATAGGATGCCTTAGGAGGGAAGATATAAACAAATTAATAAAATATATATTATGTTATATGCTGATAATTGTTCTGGAGAACAATAAAAAGAAAGTGAAAAGTAAAACCATTTTAAGTAGTGGGGATCATGAAAGCCTCACTAAAGAGTTCATTTGAATAAATACTTAGGAGACATGAGGAAATAAGCCATGTAGACATTAGGGGGATGATTATCTCAGGCAGAGGGAACAGCAAGTAAGAGGACCTGAGGAAGGTGTCTGCTTGTAATGAGTCAGGGAGAAAGTGTGGGTGATGAGGTCAGTAAAATGTATATTGGATACTGTAAGGCCTTGAGACCATTGGAATGACCTTGCCTTTCATATTGAGGGAAGTAGCAAAGCCATTAAGAGGGGTTTGAGCAGAATAGTGACATGTTATGTTTTGAAAGATCAGTCTAGCTGACATTTTGAGATCAGGTGAGGATGGAAGCCAGTTAGGTGAATATTATAATAAACTGGGCCAGGAATGTTGGTGGCTCACACCAGAGTGGCAGTAGTGGAGTTGGTAAGAAGATGCCAGATTCTGGTTATAGTTAGTCTTATTAGAGAGAAGGATAAGCATCAAGAATGACTCCAAAGAATTTGGCCTTGGTATGTCACTAATTGGTTGGAGAGTATTAGAGGATGAATAGGCTTAGTGAGGTGTGGGGGGAGAGGTGGAGATCAGGATCATGAATTCCTATATGTTAAGTCTGAGGTGTCTATTACTTCTTTAAGAGGTGACATTGAGTAGACAACTGGATATATGAGCCTAGAATTCAAGGAGAGGTTCAGGCCATGGTTATAAATTTGGAGTCATTTGTACATATCTGAATTGTAGTATTAATGAAATCATTAAATAAATTTAGACACAAAGTAAAGAGATTCCAGGATTCATTTCTAGGATGCTACAACATTAAGAGGTTGGTAGATGAAAAGGAACCAGCCAAGGAAACTTAACGGGAGAAGCCAGGGAGGTAGGAAGAAAATTAGCAGTGAATTTTATCTTTGAATTTAATAAAAGTATAGGTAAAGGAGGAGGAAATGATCAACTGTGTCAGATGCTGCTGACAGGTCAGGTAGGATGAGGCTTGGGAACTGCCATTAGACTTCATGATGTACAGTTCACTGATGGCCTTAAGCGGAGCAATTTCAGGAATTGGGGGCTGAAAAAAACTTTGAGATGAGTTAAAGAGAGATAATGAGATGAAATGGAGATCAGAGATTATGGACAACAATAAAAATCACCAATATTGTCATAACATACTACAGTTATTGCAGCTAACTTTAAATAAAGTTTTTATGTTTATTGTTTTTTTGAACTCATGTCAGTTATCAGATCTTTTGGCAGATCTTGCTATTGAACATTTCCTAAAGTAGCACATAGACAGTTGACCCTGAACAAAGCAGGTTGTACTTCATGAGTGAACTTATACATGGATTTTTTTCTATTTATTTTGAGAGACAGAGAGAAAGAGACAGAGAGAGAAAGAGAGATGCAGGTAGGGAAGGGGAAGAGAGAGAGGGTGAGAGAGAATCCCAAGCAGGTTCCTTGCTGTCAGCACAGAACCCAGCATGGTGCTCAAACTCACAAACCATGAGATCATGACCTGAGCTGAAATTGAGTTGGATGTTTAACTGACTGAGCTACACAGGCACCCCTACATGAACTTTTACAGTATAGTACTATAGGTGTATTTTCTCTTTATGATTTCCTCAATGACATTTTATTTTCTCCAGCTTACTTTATTGTAAGACTATAGTATATAAAACATATAAAATACAAAATATGTGTTAATTTGCTGTGTCTATTATTAGTAAGGCTTCCAGTCAATAGTAGGCTATTAGTAATTAAATTTTTGAGGAGTCAAAGTTATATGCAGATATTCAACTGTGCAGGGGGTTGCCCCAACCCCCACATTGTTCAAGGATCAACTATATTACTATATCACAAATTTGTGTTTTTAAAAGTGATGACTATGTCAATATGATTAAATTTCTTTTTAATCCCATGTTTTTTTTATTTTATTTCATGTATCTTAAAACATTTTTCTGAGGGTCCCTAGGATTAACTAGTTGTCTTTAACAAAAAGCTTGAGTACCACCTCTGTTTTAGGATCACTTTTGTGATTTTTATGGATTTGTACTTTATCCTTCCACCCTTTATTAACACTGCCCCGATGCCTAACCCAGCCACTCCCCCTTTTCTAATGGCACCCACAAAGTGGAATTCAAAGATTTTTTTTCTATCCACCACAGGTGCTACATGACCCTCTTCCACATTTCCCCCTTAAATTTTTGGTTTGCAATGTTGTGCTATTAAGTGATGCTTGCAAAGTGATACTAACCTTCTAATAATTTTCAGAATGTCAAAGATGGAATATGTTCATAATATTTTGATTCAGTTAAATGTCTTGTATTTCTCTCTCTTTTTTCTTATAGGCATTTATGAATGATTGAAATGTATTTTCGTGCTATATATTATCTGAGAAAAGATAATTCCAATTAGCAATTAGTGCTATGCCCTAAAACTTTTTGAAGTTCATAACTACTTCTGTTTTGCTGTAGGGTTTTGATGAGACAGATTGAAAAATCCAATCAGACTTAGCTGGTATTTTCCATACAACATCTGGTCTGACAGCTAGATCTGTAGTCAAGCTTATAAATCAAAATGGAGCTGACTTGGAAGTGATGTAGAAATGCAGAAATGCCCCATGATTTTTGCAGAAGATTTGAGATCGTTTTTTATGTTAATGTAATAGAACTAAAAATGAACTGCTGTATTTTAAATTTTAAACATTTTCATTGTGGAAATGGCTTTATTATAATCACTTTACTGAAAAGTAATCTGCTGAGAGAAGGCTGTGAGCTTGAAGAGGACAAGAAATATATTTAAAGGAGCCTGTTAGAGGTGAAGAAAAAGCTTTCCAAATAGCTAAGAGGGTCAACTCATAAAGCTGATATACCTTGCTTGATGAGACTCAGGAAAGCAAATAATCATAAAGTCAATATAGACTAGCCTTGAGATGATGCTGACTCATGCTTGGAAACCTGGACATAGGAGTGCAGATGTGGAAATTTATCCAAGACTGGGGACTTGCCAAGTGGCTTTGGAAAGCAACAGGGCTAAGAAAGATAGCAGTTTGTGAATATCAGCAAAGTATCTTACTGTTGAGTTTCAAGCTGGATAGAAAGAAAAGTGAATCTAGAAAAAATAACGGGCTAAGAAATTAGGAGGAGCTCAAGATATTGGAGGTTACAATGAGGAAAAAGTAAGTTCAATTACACTACGAGTAGAAGATGGAGAAGATGGAGGACAAGTAAGATCATAGAAAGTTAAACCTGGAACTACCTGTAGAAATCCTCTATTTTAATCACTTCATTTTCTAGATGATCCAGAGAAGTTAAGTCCCTTTCCTTAGTTCTTTCAATAAATCAGGGATAGAGCCCTTAGAATACAGGAGACCGTACTCTCAATCTTTTCATGTTTTTTGTTCTCTTGACTCAGTTGCCATGAAAGTGGAAAGGATGATACTCCTGACTGCTCTTAATAAAATAAATGAGTGTAAGAAAGATTTCATTATCTCCATTGAGCATGAAGATTGAAACAGGAATAAAAATAGAAATGTTATCTTGACTTCCAGCTCAAAGAGTTCCCTAAGTATCAATCCAAGCAGCCACTGTGTGCTCTGGAACTTTTCTCTGAGAATGTCACCATTATCACTGAAGAGTTGGAAGTATGAAACTATAAAGAAGAAGAAGTTTAGAAAAGAATAAAAGGTTGTCAGAAAGATGGATCCGCTGCATTAGGACACTGAGCCGACTTCTGCTGTAAGGCTTTGCCCTGAGTCTGTGGGTGTAATAGCAGCAGGCCAACGTGGCAATTATGACATTTTCAACATCTACCCTGTGAATACCAGTGCTCAGCAGGACCTGTGCAGTAGTGCTATATGTAATTAAGAGAGAAGGGCCTGTTGAAAGGCTATAGGGAGGAGATAATTCATTTTCACTCTCTCTTCCTACCTCCAAAGAGAATCGTAACTAATAGGACAAGTTAAAGATATCTGGCCTATTTAGGGCACTTTCAGGATGCTCCCACTTCTTCACATATTGATGTATCTTGAAAGTGTATTTTAAACCTCAAATCTTAGTTCTCCTTATTTTAATTCCTTTCTACTTGTTTGAGCACCCATGTTTGGAGGGTCTCAAAACGGAAGAGTGTGAGAATCACAATTAGGGTAGTTTGCCCCAGGGGTAGTAGGATAGAGAGGGTTCCTTTGTCAAATTTGGCTCTGGTGCTGGAACTTTAACATGTGTTATTGGCTCTGGGGATTATGTTCTGGTTCTGGCTGAGTGAAAGCTTGCTTTGCTTTTGTTTTCTGAAAGTATTTAATAAAATGGCAGGATTCGCTTACTTGCTTATTGAATTCTTTTGCCTGGGAAACATGCAAATTCTGAACCCAGCTGCACATTTGTGACAAAGAGATAGCTAATAATCTGAGCTATATGCTATTTTTTTCTGAAAGCTTTTTTATTTTTCTACAAGGGCAGAACTATAGTATACAAAGTTAAGCCTTTTAGAGACTGGGTTTAAATCTGCCTTCTATTAATAGCTTTCAGAAGCCTTTCTAAATAACCTTGAGGCACAGTTTTTCTTACAAGAAAGCAGGTGGAGAAAAAAGATCTATGGCTTGTTAACCAATAAAAGCTAATTTGCTGGATCTACCTGTTTCAAATAAATCAGTTGGGCCAATTAGAACATTATTTTCCTCCTTTCTCCTTTTTTTCTGTCTTTACACATGATACTAGATGCAAAACCAAATGTCAGGCTCTAATCTCACAGTGCTCTTTCTATTTTTGGCAGCTTCTGCAAAATTTTCTCAGATGCTCTCAGAATTAGAACTGAGGACCCCTTTCTTTTCTCGTGGGTACTGTCCCATGACCAGAATTACCAAACCCACTGAGCAAACAGCAAAATGCCATGTTCTAGTTTGCTAGAGAGAGGCCCTCCAGTCAGATATCAGAGATGAGGCATAATTACTACCAAGAATTTGAGATCCTTCACCATCTGTGTCAGCAGAAATAATGGAAGGACAGGCAATGCTCATATCAGCAGCTAAGAAATTCTTACAGCCTCAGGTTTTCAAGTTGAAGAAGAGGAAGAACAATAGAAACTAAACAACTTGTGACAGAGCCCAGCTGGGCTGCCTAGATCTTGCCCTTATAGACTGTGATTTCCAGAGGTTAGTCAGTTGGCATTCATGTTTCCAACCATCCATGCATCTGTTCATCCATCCATCGACTTATCCGTCTACCCATTCATTCACTCATAAATATTTATTGAGTGTCAACTCTGTATCAAGTGTTATGAGAGGCAATGAGGAAAACTGGAATGAATATGGGCTTTGGAGCCAAACAGACATGTGCCTAAATCCTGGTTCGCTTAACTCCCTAGGTGCATGGCCTTATGCAAGATGATTGACAATAAAGTTAATGAAGATGAGTTGGCATCTTTGTCTGGAAAATAGAGATTGTCTTACTGCCTACATTATAGGGTGATTCTTAGAAAAAGATATGATGCATCTTAATAGGATTTACTGGGTCTGACTCATAGTCAATAATCAATGATTGACAAGTTATTTAGAGATGTGCTATAATGCCTGAAAAAGTAATCATTTTTTTCTTATTCCCTATTGACGATTTATGTATATAACACTTATTCTCCTGCTTCCATAGTACATGACTCAGGATAAAAATTGATCTAGTCAGAGAAACAACACGCAGAGAAAGATCACAAAAGATCAAAGGCATCTAGAAAGCAATTCTTTTCAGAGGTTAGCAGAAGCCTGTTTATTTATTTTTTGTTTACCATGTATTATATGCTAAAAAACTTCAAAAGACTTATAATACTGTATATATTAATGTGCTCCAATATTTTCCAAAGCATGTTTACATTATCTTGATACTTTTCCTAATTAATATCAGAGTTTATTACTTCCATTTTGTATATGAGAAAACTATACGTAATTATATTGCAAGTCAATGACAGAGCTTAGGCTAGAATGCATGGCTCCTGACTTCTAGTCTAGTGGCTTCTCCACTCTTAACCAAAGGCCTTTAATAACCATCCCTTTGTGAGAAGGCCTTGAACAATTTAAAAATTAAAAAGCAAAACAAAAACAAAAAGTAGCAGTTGTATCTGATATATGAGGTCTATCTGAGCTATGATAGTTTCTCAGAAAATTGGTCAATGCTTTTTAGGTTTGTTAGCACATAGTAAATTGCTAAGGGATATATAGTAGAATCTTTGTGAAAGAATACTTTTGTCCCTACTCAACAGGAAAGAGGGCCTTTGAGAAAACAGATTCAGAGAAGTTAACTAACGAGGCCAAGATAACACAAGTGATAAGTGCTAAGTGTGCACATTAGGATAATAATCCAAATTTGTCCTTCTGTTGGCAATTTGACATAATTTTAATGAAGCCCAGTTTATGTATTTATATTTACCCTTTGTCCATAGCCAGTGCACACAGTTTTCTCTAAGGGATCAGCATTAAAACTGTAATCTATTTGAGTGATTCTTTGTAGGGCCATATGGTATACAACCTGTTCTCTTGTACATGGCCGCCTTGCCTTTTACTAAACATTGTCATGTTATTTTGCTTTTCCTATGTTATTTTCCCCCCTTGTTAGTCACTCCCTGAAAAAGGAGCTCATGATGCAGCAACCTTGATTTTAATATTAGTTTATCTAGACTTAAGGCAAATGCACAATAAAATGAAAATATATTATTTACAAAGTGATTCACATTTGTCTGTCCGTCAAACAGTATATAGTTATGTCCCGTTCATAAGATCAGGTATTGAAATCTAATATGAAACATCCATGCTTTTTAAATTTAATGCTGGCAACTTAATTATTTTTATGTTTGTATGAGGTTTGGATTATTGAATAGCAGAGAACTCCATTTTATTCTTGACTAGCTCTTAAGTTAGGAATTATGATGTATATATGCAGAAAGGAAACAACGACTAATACATTATAAGCAGTTACTATGTGCCAGTTTTGTCATAACCATTTTATATATGTGAACTTCTGTGAGTTTTTGACAACCTTCTGAAGTGGGTTCTATAATTATCTTGATTTTATCGCTGAGGAGATGGAAGCTCAGAATTGTTAAGTCATTTACCCAAGGTCACACAGCTCTTCTGGTTGAGATTTGAACCCATTAATCTGTCTGTGTATCTTGTGCTCTTAATAATTATATTAATCAAAGGCTACAAACATCTTTGGCTACCTTAAAAAAATAAAACTTATGTAGTTTAATATTATGTTAGGAGGACAATATCACTCATCATAACACATGCCAGAAATATAATTTAGATGCTACCTATTTGAAGTTTCCAAGATGAAATTAGTATGTAGGAAGCAGGCAATATTCTATGAACAGTATTTTTATTTACTTTATTATTTATATGAAGTAACATCTTTGAAGTGTATCTATTTTTTTTTTTTTTTTAATTTGTGAGTCATAACTCACCACGGCGTTCCAGTAAGACTGTTTTAGGAAAAGACTCATTCTGGAAGGACATAATGGTATGGCTTAACTCTTTGTTGGGAAAGAACCAAAGAATGAATATATATATATATTCAT
>NC_064818.1:26804473-26951800 GCF_023721935.1 Panthera uncia | reverse complement strand
GTCTGTCATGAGATTGAATCCTGCATTGGGCTCCACACTGGGCGTGGGGCCAGCTTAAAATGTGTGTGTGTGTGTGTGTGTGTGTGTGTGTTTAATAACTTGGATTGTTGACAGAAGCACAAAGACAATTAATCATCTCCATCTTCGTAACAGTTACTTCCTGGGATGCCTGAGTGGTTCAGTTGGTTAAGCTTCCCACTCTTGATATCAGCTCAGGTCGCGATCTCATGGTCTGTCATGAGATTGAATCCTGCATTGGGCTCCACACTGGGCGTGGAGCCAGCTTAAGATTCTCTCTCTCCCTCCCCCTCTGACTCTCCCCCACTCACTCAACAAAACAAAACAAGTTACTTCCTTGTGATATCAGAAATGGTGTTTTAGATTGATTTGTGTGTTGCTGACAGAAAAGTAAGAAAGATCTTGAGAGAACTAGGTTATTAGCACCTCAGGGAAATATACTGGATCAAGTTTGTATTTAAGATAACTGAGAACAGGCATGAATAGGAATGTCCATTAGGTTTTGCTGATTGGTTTCTTTGTACACTTGGAGTTGTTTCTCACTGGGCTTTATTTTCTCCAGTGAATGGTAAAGAAATTAAGTGGGAATCATATTAATGGTTCCAGGATTTCAAAAAATGACTTACAGTTCTTCTGTAGAAATATTTCAAGGGATACTCTGCATTCTGAATGTCTGTCTCACTCCTCTGCTGGCTAACTCCTTTGTTCACTAACTGGGAAAGAACTTGTTTTTGTATCAGGCTTCTCTGAAAATTGTTGAAATTACACAATCACTTATAAGCCAAGCCAATTTTTAAAATATTTAGCAACTAGTGGGACAGAAGCATTGATGGAGCAGAAGAATCCCTGGCTTAAACATGTGCATACCCATCGTGATTACCACTCAGATTATAAGCAAAAATGGATTTTATAGGGGATCCTGAATTCACTTGACTGTGGCAGTATCAACTTAGAATTAAAATTGACTTACCCATTCATTATAGCCTAATATATAAGCAGTAATTCACCCCCCCCACACACACACAAACACACACACACACACACACACACACACACACACAGAGTTACCTTTTTTCCCATTATAATATCTGAATTAAAACACTTCAATTAAGCTAATGCTGTAAAATTAATGTTCTTAAAATCTCTGTAGTTGTACCTACTTTCCTACATTTTCTCTTTCTAAAATGGTCTCTCTTCACTCCATCCATTCTTTGTCCATCCATTCCTTTTTCAAAACATCTACTTCAAGAAGCCCTCCATGTTTTTCCTATGTTTATGATTAAATGGTTAAAATATGATTATGGTTAAAATATAATTTTGTTTTTACATTATTTCACATGAATGCATTTATCTTCTCCATTTGATTTGAAGCCTATGTTTTAGTACCTTCCTGCATTACCTATGATAAGTCTGTTTATAAGAAGTCATTCCATAAATGTTTACTAATTGATTGCTGATGGCTGCTTAACCACTGCTGAGAGTACTTGTACTACAGAGCAGGATGTCACTTTTCCATTATTGTAAAATGGCAGTGTTATATATGAGATGTTTAACCTTGGTATCACCAACATCTAGTCTGGCATAAAACAGGTACTGAATGAATGCATGTTTGGTTTGATGAATACATCAATCTTTTATGACCTGTGTATAAACTGATCTTTAAAAACAGAGAATAGTGATTTGACAATTCATATCTAGGCCAGAGGAGACTCAGATTTAATAAAGAAAAAGAAGTGTCCTTTCAGAATTATAGAGCTGAGCTCAGCCACAACCCAGAGGAATATGCCTGTTTCAGTTTATTTCCTTGCCATGAACTTCTGACTGTTAATAATTCATTTCTGTTTTAGCTATGGGAGCAACTAAATGCCTTGGCCAGGAGAGGGATAGTGTATAAAAACTCTCTGTATTAGAAGCGATTCCTCTTGTAATGGTGCTAGGTCATACTTGTCTTTCAATAAGTAACCCTCTTAAAACGAACAAAACAAGCAAGAAAACTAAAATTAAACAAGACAAAACACAGCAGATTAGAGGCAGCAGGGTAGAGTAGAAGAGATGAAGAAATCATGGATTTGGCTTTAAGGCCTCTGACCACCAAAGCTTTACTCACTCATCCTGGACAAGTATTAACCTCTCTGGCCCTTGTTGTCATCAAATGGAAAACCAAAGGGCATACCCTGAATCATCTTCAAGGCTCCCTTGTAGCTGTCAAAAGAGTTACTTCCTGGATGCTACAGATGTGTTGCTTATGTCTTTTCTCTCTAAAGACTTGATTATATCTCCTCCTGAGCTGTTGAAAGGTACTCTCTCTTAGCTTTTGTATAAAAGTGGCATATGTCCCTTTTCAAATCCTCAGTACTCTTGTGTGCATCTCAGAGGCTTTGTCCCCTGCATAGTTTCAATTACAATGCATATTCTTTTCATTTTGAATCTTAGCAAAGACCTTTGCTGCGGTGTGGCTGTGTGACAGCTGCTGTGCACCCCTCCAGTGGTGGCTGAAATGATTTCTGCACCTGTCTTGTGCTTAAAAATATTGGGGGGGGGGGCAGGAAATGGACTCAGCATGCTGGAAAATATTGACGTGTTTCCCATATTACATTTAGCAGCTGAAAGTCACGGATCTGGGATGAGAGGCAAGCCAGCCAATTTGTTAAGGGTACTGGCCACTTCCTTGATATATGTTCTGTTTATCTAAAAGGCCTTCAGACCTTTGGGTCTTCTGTCCATTAAAGATCAAGGTTCACTGTCATTTTAGGACTGGGCTTGGAGATGGCCTCTGAAAAATGTAAAGGGCTTAGTTAGGCCAGGTGAGATGAACCTGTCTTTATACCCATCCCCCACCATTATTTTCTGTCTTCTAGATTCCTTCCAAGTATGGGGTGAAATGTTTGCAATGCTAAGATAAATATTCTAAACAGTGAATGTTTCAATAATCCAATTTTCTTTTTAGGAGAAAAAAGTCATATTTAAGGATTAGTAAGAAGAAAGAAAGGCAATAAAATAAAAGGGTTGAGAACTTTGATTTAAGAATAAGAGAGACTTGAGTTCACATTCCATTTCCTGTCCTTACTAATCCTATAATCTTGATTGTATTACTTAAAGTTTTTCTGTATCAGTTTCCCTATCTGGAATATAAGTAAACAGTATCTATCTCATAGGGTTGTTATAAGAAGTAAATATGTTAAGGGAAGCATTTAGCATAATGCCTTAAACATAGTAAGCCATTCAAAACAGATAGTTTTGTGTTTGATTTTTTTTTAAGCTGACAATGGCTTGTGGTATATATCATGCAGCAGAGCAAAATGACTTATGTTTTATAGAAATAAGCATCTCAGGGGCACCTGGCTCTTGATCTTGGGGATGTGAGTTTGAGGCCCATGTTGGGTATAGAGATTGCTTAAAAACAAAATCTTAAAAATACATACATACACACATGCGTACATAAGATCCATCTATTCAGAGAGAAACTAACATTAAGAGAGGACATTATTGCTCAGTGACTATAAGAGAGGTTCTAAATCCGATCAAGATTCAAATTCTGGCTCTGTGTGATTAGACTTCAATTCCTTTCCCTATAAAATTGGATTATAACCAATTATAACTTAACAGCACCATGCAAAACTCTAAAAACTCTTTTTATACCCATCATTCAGAGTCCTCCACAGCATGGCCTCTATATGAACTTATGACTTTTCATTATAGATTAAATAGTTGCAGCTCAGTAAATGTTTTGCCTATGGCAACTAAGGTTGCTTATAATTCACAAATGATCCTATGACCCATACAATGCCTCTTTTATATTTCCAGTGCTACTTTTGCAATGTAGGGCCATTCACATAGCTATAAATTGTAAACATTTGTTGAAAAAAGTGAAATACATGAAGTGTAACATTTTATGGTATGAACTGTATCCCAAAACTTTTATGAATATTTTTGTCAAGGATAGGGAATAATAATCTGGTTTAGCATGCTAGTTTCTGTATGGCTCTTACATGTATGACATTCATTTATTCACACATCAATTCATTAAATAGACATTTATTAAACATATACTATATCAGATCCTTCCTAAGCATGTTTGGGATGCAAAAACACATGTGTAATACATGTTTCCTCCCTGTAATATTTCCCCAAAAGGAAGATAATATATGGACGTAGCTAATATAACACAAATCAGAAACTGATAATGACTGTAGAAGTAAAATAATCATAATGGTAATGATAATAACAAGATATATAATTGCAGTTGAGAGAAAAAGAAAAATACTTCTGTTTCTAATAATCAGAAAATCGTTTATGAAAGAGTTAGGTTTGGTCATAAAATATAGGATGGATTTGGCAAAAAATATGTTCCAGGCAGAAGACACAACATAAGCAAATTAGAGATGCTCAAAGAATGGTAAATTGTGGTTTTGATGGAGCAGAGTAGTCATTGCATAAGGGAACCTGAAAGACTAACTTGAGCCCAGGTTGTGATGGGTCATGGGGAGATGGTCGGAGTAAGAAGCTCACTGTGCCGTGTCTGGATTTGGGGCCCATGATTCTGAACCACTCAGAAATCTAGCAAAATGCTCTTCCATAGCTTCAGTATCCATTCCTTTCTGCACACATTGTTAGAATCACGAAATATTTGAGAGAGATGTCATTTTACATGTCCAATGGCCATGTAAGCCTTGTGACAGTGGAGCCTGCCAGGGTCCAGCAAGTCTGCTGGTGTTTGCCAAGCATAAATAAATAGGTGTTAATTTTTGTACATTATGAGATTTGAAATAATCACATGTACTGAAATTATATTTAATTCTGTAGTCACTGCTGAACAGAAAGTTTTAACCTAATAGGTCCTAATTTTTATATTGGAGTTAGTGATTTTTAAAGGGAATGTTTACCATGGTATTTCTAGGAATGATAGTTTCTTAATAAATTTAGTTTAGTTTTGGCGAAATACATTTGGATAAATAAAAATTACATAAATATAACTGTATTCTGGTATATTACTGATTGGCTTCATTGAATGCCTTAAGAATATCATCAGTACAGATTATAATTTTTGCTTATTTTACACAAGCTCTGATAATAAATTTGTTCATATTTTTTTTCTAGAAGAGTATGTACTTTTCCCAGTGTCTTGTAATCAAATAGCTTTAACAGCAAAGAAAAAAACCCACAATTTTAATCTAGCTGAGCTGGCATTATTACTTTGGTCTAAAAATTAATATAGGGATTAATTAAGATCCACATTTGACATCTCATTTCATAGAGAACATTTCACTGGAAGACATATTAGGCTGTTTTTTGGTATGGTTTATGGATTATCATTGCATTCCTGGGAATTGTTTTACTTAGTTTTAATAGTGGGATCCTAACAACAAATGGAGCATTGTTATCATTTAATATTTTCAGTATTGTTAGTTTGGGTGATTGCTTATGTGGATTACCAGTCAAGGGTAGAACGCCCCATGTCATTGTGGGGCTCTTCCTATAGATATAAATATTAGAAAGAAAATGAGCTGTGTTGTATCTTATGGTTAAACTCCATAAATCAATGACTCTTAGATAAAGAATGCATTAATCAGATCTTCCCAAGTAGAACTCTTATTGAGACCCTTGAAAGTAAGAGTGGACTAGTGGTTACAAAATATCACATATCAAATATAGTAACAGTTGCACTCTCTTGACAACACAAGTCCATGTTTTCTCACAAGTATGTTTATCTTTAAAAAATTTTTTTTAATGTTTATTCATTTTTGAGAGACAGATCATGAGCAGGGGAGGAGCAGAGAGAGGGGGACAGAGGAGCAGAGAGAGGGGGACAGAGGAGCAGAGAGAGGGGGACACAAAATCCGAAGCAGCCTCCAGGTTCTGAGCTGTCAGCACAGAGCCTGACACGGGGCTCAAACCCACGGACCGCGAGATCATGACCTGAGCCAAAGTCAGATGCTTAACCAACTGAGCCACCCAGGCACCCCTACATTCATCTTTTATAGTGTTCTTGGGCTAGATTTTTCCTAGATATTCTCTCATTCTGTTCACTTTACTTGATGGAAAACATCTTCAGTCAATGTAATCAGCAAAGCTTTACCAGAAACCTATGGTGTATAAGACACTACACCATACAGTACATTGTATATTAACTCCAACAATCTTTCTGATCACAGCCAACCAATGGGGTGCAATTTGAAAATTTCTAGAAGATGTGCTTGCTTCGGCAGCACATATACTAAAATTGAAAATTGCTAGAAGAGTCCTCTGCCTAAAATGTATATTCCTCTATTGGCCAGCCTGACCTAATGTGGGTGGCTAACATTTTTTCCTTAAGGGATAACATATTTTATTGAATATTTTATTGAATATAAGCTATATCCTTCCTATAAATTCATCAGGATTTTTTAAAATATGAATCCATTCAAACAAAGAACATAAGAAAAAGCAAATGAAATCAAGGGTGAGGAAGGTAGACCAAAAATACTTGTTATAAAGTCCTGGACACTTGTGCTTGTCTCAGATGTTTTTGGTCTTTTTAGCAAAAGAGGGAAAAAGAGATGTGGGGACAAGGGAGGGCACATGGGCAGGATCAGTTGCATGAATAACAACATATTTTAATATAAGCTTATTTGGAAGAAGTAGCCCTTCCCCTGTGGATTTTCATAAAGAGAATACTGTATGACGTTGCAAAATAACAATTCCAATAATGTTCTAATAGTAAAAACAGCATTGAGTGCAGCAGATCTGTTTCTTAGAATCCTTCAATGTAAAGGAACCATGAAGCACAAGTCAATAAATGCCGCTCTGTAAGAGATCCCTAGAGAGTAATTGGACCTCTGTGTTACAGCATTATCCTGAGGCCCTACCTGGGAGAACTAACCATTTAGGCATTAACATCTTGGTATGAAGTAGTTTACCCAATTTTTAAAGCTTTTTTAAACAATGCCAGATAGGGGCACCTAGGTGGCTCAGTCAGTTGAGCATCTGACTTCGGCTCAGGTCATGATCTCACAGTCCGTGAGATTGAGCCCTGTGTCAGGCTCAATGCTGGAAGCTCAGAGCCTGGAGCCTGCTTCAGATTCTGTGTCTCCTTTTCACTTTGCCCCTACCCTGCTCACGCTTTGTCTCACTCTGTTTCTCCAAAATAAATAAATGTAAAAAAAAAGCCAGATAGTTAACATATATTGTAATATTAGTTTCAGGTATATAATTTAGTGATTCAACACTTACATACAACACCTGGTGCTCATCACAATAAGTGCACTTTTTAATCCCAATACAACTGTAGAGTAGAGCAGGCTTTCCAGGAGCTGAACGCAAGGGACAGAGGGCTTTTCTGGGGGAGGATAACTCAGGTTGGAGAACTAGGCAGAGAGCAAAGACTACTAAACAGATTACCTCAGTGTTTTCCTTTGTCCACGGCCAAATATTAAAAGTGCAAAATAATTTAAGACTGCATTACATTTTTATATTTACTGGTGCAACCAAAACAACAACAACAAACAAACAAACAAACATGGCCAGCAGAAACTATTCACTAGCTATTACTGAGTCTCCCCATGCTATCATATATACTAGAGAGGAATTTCATCAAGGACTTCCCATGGCCATTCTTTGAATATGAAAAGGATTCTGTGTGTATTGGTGAGGGAGGCATGGAGGGACAGATATTAGAAAGTAGATCTACAACTGCACTCAACCATATGGATGAATCTCATGGAAGATAATGTTGAGCCAGAAAGAAGCAAGACTCAAGAGAGTACAAATCTTCCTCTACTTATAATGAGTTACTTTATGATAAACCCACTGTAAATTGAAAATGCTGTAAGTTGAAAAGGCATGTAATACACCTAACCTACCGAACATCATAGCCTAGCCTACCTTATATGTGCTCAGAGTACTGCACTAAAAGTGAAAACCAGAATAGTTGTCTGGGTAAAGAATGGGTGTTTACCCTTGTGATACCATGCGTCACTGGAAGCTGCCGCTCTCTGCTGCCACCCAGCATCAGGAGAGAGTATCGCACTGCATATTGTTAGCCTGGGAAAATATCTAAATGTAAAATTTGAAGTATGGCTTCTACTGAATGCATATCACTTTCACACCCTAGTAAAGTCGAAAATTTTTTAGTCAAACCATTTTAAGTTGGGGACCATCTATACACACTTTATGATTCCATTTTTATAAAGTACTAATACGGATAAAGCTACCCTATGAGGTTAGAAGTAATAGTAGTGGTTATCTTGGAGATAGGACTAGACAGGAAGAACCAGAGGGGGATTTTGGAGTACTGAATTTTTCTGTTTCTTGGTCTAGATACAGAGAACACAAGCATGCCCAGTATCCACGGAGCTGTATACTGACAATGCACTCTTCTCTGTGTAGATATATGCCAACAAAACATTTTTGTTTAAGCTATAGAAATGTTTCCCACATGTTAGAATATTGCTAACCTAGTATGCTTCTGCCATCCTTTCTCAACTCACCAGCACGTAGGAGAGAAATTAGTCACTATTTTCAAAGAGCATATTAGTTATTGGGTTTCAACTCCTTACCTTGTCCAATTTCTCTGAGTTACCCAACAGTTGTTTTTCTCCTCTGTGGTACAGAGCTATAAAATTGCCTTAAATACCTTGCCCTGAAGATTTCTCAATTCTGTGCTTAATGTTACCTGAAAGCCAGTGTCAATACTGAAAATAAAGAGGCTGGGAATCAAGGTCTAGATTGGCTTTTCAAGAGTTGTCTGAGAAAAAAAAATCAGACTGGGAAAGAATGTCTTGAAGGTATATCATGGAAAGATCCAATATGTTGAAATGGTATAGTCAGTTATTTATTTCAGACAGAGTAATTTCTCTCACACATGTGTTAAAGTGTAAAAAAAAAATCTAATAAGATTTAACACTTCAAAGTCATTAACTAACTAATTAACTAATGAATCCACATAACATCTCTATGAAGTTTGTATTAAATACCTACCACTTCACAGATCTTGTGTCATTTAGAAACTCTTACAGTTCTTTTCATCTATGCTCTTTTCAAAGTCTTTAAAATGAACTAATTATTATCATGTCTCCAGTGAAGGGCACATATCAAATTTCTCTCTTGGGAAGAGAAAATCCAATGCTTTACGAAATGACTACAAAACCAGTTAAATAATTCCATGGCTTTCAAAATGATACCACTCCAAATTTCAAATATCCTTTACCCTCTGTTATATTTTGTTTGCCTTAAGGAAAAACAAATCCATTTGAATGCCTGAACATAGTAGGTCCTCAATAAATGTCCATTGGAATTTCTTGATCATAACTCTTTGAATAAATTGCTTTGGATAATGAAGCTACCATGTCACAGACTCGGTTGGAATTTTTGAAAACAGATTACATTGTGTACTGTTCTTCCAAATGCCTAAATTAGTTCCCACTAGAAATGAATTAGGTGCTAAGTTACATAGGCCATTTATATTTATATAGGCCATTACTACAATAGTTAATAGCATGTTCCCTTCAGCACTGAGTGTGTGGGAGGTGTGATATGTCCATGTTTTGGGGAGGAAACAGAGAGAGCCATTAGAACATTTAAAAAAGAGGCTTGAAAGATAATGAAGTCGGTTCTTTAAGTAATATTTATGAAAAGAAAATGATGCTGAATTGTTAGAGAAAGACAATACTAAGATCAGATTTTTTTTGCGTCTGTGATGGTGCTAGGCAAAATTGTTACAGGACAATAATTAATACAGCAATTCCATTAATGGATATTAACAGAGGTTTTCCAAATTTCTGGAAAGCACTTTTTAGATTGATCTAGTGATTGCTTAATTAAACTCCAGAGATATTTAGTCATTTTCTATAGATTGCATATTTGGTAATATAAATGGTTCATGTGGGTCAACTTTCACTTGCATGGAAACTTGCCACATTGTGAAAACACCTAGTGAGAGAGAGGGGAATAACTTTTATCAAGCACCTGACATGCCCACAAACATATGTCATCTTGGTGTATCCTCAAAATTGCCCTGGGATGTGAAGTACTGTTCCCATTTTACAGATGAGGAAACTGATGCCGTGCCATACTGCTAGTCTAACTAATCCAGAGTCTTTAATCTCTCCCCTACTCCATGAAATAAACGCAATCTTCCATGAACAGATGTAATTTGAATACCTGCAGGTCCCATCTATTTTAAACTGGCTTTATAGGTGGTCATCTATGCACTCTGATCTACTGACTTAATAAAAACTTAGCTATAAGTACCTCTTCTGTTTATTTATTTATTTATTTTTCATTTGTCTGCCCCCTCTTTCAGCCACACTCAGCTCACTCAGCTTGAATTCTGGCTGGCACGGGCAGTGCAGTCAAGGCTGCAGCTGTTAGCATCCCCTCCTCCCATGCTCATCATGAGTTCTGCAAATGAGCCCTGCAGACTGATATCACGTTCTGCAGTTTATTTGACAAATAGCTTTTGTGGCCTTTGATTTTTCATATCACTCATAAATTCTGGCAACAGACTGGTTGTTTGTCAGATTCAAATTCCACACATTTGAAAGGAAAGGGTTGAAGATTTCTGCATTGAAAGTGGACTCTACCCTTAAGATTTATTTGTAAATTTTACTTAGAACTACTTTGAGAGGAACCTAGGATATTCCCCTGGCCCTGCCTAGCTGCAAATTATTTCTATCCTTATTCCATAAATCTTGATCATATGTCTTTTAAAATGTGCCTGAGAAATGGATTTCATGTTTATAGTGCTGGATTTTAGTGAGTCAAATTGTGTTTGGGCAGTATGTTTGCCTCTTCACGTTCTGTGTGACACTGGAGTAAAATGGAGACTTCGGTCATTCAGCTGCAGGCTCGAAGAAAGCCTGTTGTAACTGTGCATTTTAATTAACCGAATCAGCTGAGGAAATGTTGTCTCTCTACTGTGGTGTAGCTGTCTGCCTTGTAAAGTACCTCCCTGGATAAACAGAGGACTTCTATTTCTTAAACTGCCTTTCCCCCATGGTCTTTAAGAGTGTTGGGCTTTTTCTTTTTTCTTAAATTACAGGTGGAGAAGGTTTAATTAACTCTAAAATGATTCCCTCGTAAACTCAGTTGTATTTTTTACAACACTTTGAGCTACAGTATAGTTACTGCAGGATGCATGCTGTTATTGGAGCACACAGAAACATTTATAAACCTAAATCTGTTTTGCCATATTACCAGAGATGGCATCTGCACTTGGGTACAGTTGAAATACAAATTGAAGATCAAATAGGTTTTTTTTTTTTAACTAATCAGTGGGCTACTGTGAGCTGAGCCAACAAAATGGGAATAATTTAACCATTGATTATTTCTGTGCAACACACTGCTAGATGTTAAAACTGAGTTGAATATGAAGAGATAGTCGTGGTTCAAAGAGTTATGTGCAAATTTGACCTCTGGAAAAATAATTTGTGAGCTTGGTATTGAAAAGAGCTGAATACATCCTACTGGAAACTTCTTGCCTGTATAATGGGTTATAGGTTACTTTCATTCAGCTGTCACTCTATGCAGAATTTTGTGAATCTGAAGCAGGCTAGTGTTGGGGCGCCTGGGTGTCTCAGTCAGTTGAGCATCCAACTTCAGCTCAGGTCATGATCTCACCGTCCGTGAGTTCTGGCCCGCATCGGTCTCTGTGCGGACAGTTCAGAGCCTGGAGGCTGCTTTGGATTCTGTGTCTCCCTCTCTCCCTGCCCCTCCCGCACTTGCGCTCTGTCTCTCTGTCTCTCAAATATGAAGAAAACTAATAAAAAAGTAAAAAAAAATGAGCAATGTCATCTCTATTTCTGAAATTAAATTACTGTTTACAAAATTACAGTTCTTAATTTATAGAACTAAACAAAGCTGTTGAATAAAAATCATTTTTTGACTCTATTTTAAATTAAATTATTAGACTGTGTCATTTTAATTACTGCTTTTCTAAGAGATAAAAATCACCAGTATTTTCCTTTCAATGCAGTCAGAAGGTATATATTTAAGTAGTAGAGGTTGACTTATAAATAAAAGTTGGACAGAGGGAAAAATTGAAAGAAATTCAGGTTGAGATGAGAGAGATGAAATTCAATTAAAAGGAGGAAAAGGATGAAGAGAGGGAGGAAAGCGGAGACCCAACAAAGGGCAGATGCCTCAATCCTATGTGATCAAGTCTGCTGTCTGCATCATCAATCAAGAGAGAAAAAAGATGAGCATTACTAATTATCAACTTCTGAGTATTTGATGTTTGAAGTCTCCAGTAGAATAGTTCCTTTGAAAATGTGTATATTCAGGAAGCCAAAGACCTCTGACCTAGTGTCCGAGATAGTGTAGAGTGGTCCTGTGTTTGGTAGGAGAGGTGCGGCCTTGGAATGTATTTAAGGCAGAACCTTTTTGGAACTGAGGACAGGATGAGCAGACATCCATACTAATGAGAAAAGGATCTTTCCCAAGAGGCAGTGGACAAACAGCAGTCACAAATATATGGCTTTTACAACAAAAGATGACCCACTAAAATCAAGATGTATTCATACTTAGAATTAAATATTTTTTTCTTTGTCTCACAATATTTTTTAGCTCTTAGTCACTTTAACATACCCGCTAAATTGTTCATTTCCTTGGTAACTATCAAAAGAAAATCATTCGTAGGTTCTTTGTAACATAGATGCATTTAAATCAGAACATTATTTTTAAAAACTGTACTTACATCAGAATTTTTTGAAACCAATTTTTGAAGCCAATTAAATAAATGGTAAATGAGAAGACTGCATATATGAAAATGTATATGTTAAGTAAAAACACAAAATGTATATGTGGACTATATAAATAAATATGAACTTGACAATAACCTTATCACAATTACTAGAAAATCAATTCAACAGACAACTACCATGAATAAAAAACTGTACCAATCAATCATCATTGGTAGAAGAAGTAAAATTTAAAAAATAGTTCATTTCCTCCAAAAGGATATACAGACACATTAATAACTCTAACACAGACAAGTGGTGATGTAGTCACCAACAGGGATAGAAAATACCATGGAAAACAAGGAAGGGCAAGATTAAGAAGACTTCTGAAATGAGTGAAATTGTAATTGGATTTGTAGAAAGGCTCCAAGATTGACAGGAGGACTTGGAAGTGAAGAAAGTCATTCCTCAAAAAGGATATAGCTTGAGTAAAAGCGCAGAGGTAGGAAAGCACCTGTACTTCAAAAATTGACCAGTGCTAAAGCATGGAAAATGGCATGCAAGTAAAGGTAGGGTTGCATTTGGGCTTTGTTGGGAGGTTTCGGATATTGGTTTTACATACCACATTACTCTTTAGTATTAACCATGTGCTTAGATGCCCTTGAACAGTTTAGATTCTAATCCTTGAAAGTCTGCCAGGTATCTCTTATTCCATTAAAAATAAATAGATAGTGGGGCACAACTGTTAAAGCATACTATGGTACTGAAAGTTTTAGCAGTTAGAGAAGGTTACTATTATGTGCCAAACTTTGTACCAAGTGATTTTACCCATGTCATCTCATTTAATCACATAGGGTCTTTATGAGTATTAAATTAAGTAATACATGCAGTGTGCCATAACAGCGTACGTACAAATATTCAAGAAATGCTGATTCTTTGCCCTCTTGCAACAATCAGGTGATGATTATATATATGGCTTTACAAATTTTTTTAAGATGAAGAGGCTATGACTCAAGATTTTGTAGTTACGAAGTCTCAGAACCAGAATCCAAACTGATTCTTTCTGGTTCCACGGCCCAAGTTCTTTCTAGTATACCATATTGTTTGTCAGTGAAGAAATACTAAGCCTTGTATAATGGCAACTTACTGAAGATATTTCTCAAACTATAGTTTACTGAATAAAGCCTGGATTATTTACTCTACCTTGGTGTCTTTGGTAAGTTCCAGCCTCATGTTTGAGAAAAATTTAGAGGTATCTATAATAAAGGATGATTTCAGAGGTGCTTGCAAAGCCTTTTGCCCCCAGAAGTACTTTCCCCAGCCCTGCTGGTTATGCCTGATCTTATATCTGACTTTCTCACCTTTAGCTAAAGGTTTTTTATCCCTATTTAAATGTAAGTGCCCTCAAGAGGAACAATAATACTGGTCTAGATCTGGGAATAGATATTTGGTAAGGAATAAGGAATTGACAGAGCTGGAGTACCATTGGATGGAGGAATTTCGCTGTGGATAATCCTTGTAAAGGGAGAAAAGTCATGGGAATGGGAGGCTGGGAAGACAGAAGGCAGATATCCCAGACTTGACTAGATTGTACTCTAGAGACAAATTCAGTCTGTCTGATTGCTCCAACCATAAAACTGATAAATTATCCTGTGACTTTCTGACAGGATCAAAATTTGAGTGGGTATTCTAGAAAAACAGGCAAAGTGGTACGTTTGGACTGGGAAAAGATCTGTAGGCAGAAAACAGCACAAAACAAAACAACCATAAAACAAACAAAAGAAACCTCTCTGTTAGAAATGGAAAAATGGAAGGAATGTGAAGCTTACATTTAAGAATATGATGGTAAACTTGGAGAGTAAATCAGATGTCATGAAAGTAAACTACAGGATGCTCATCATTTATGATTATTTTTAAGATTAAGAAAGATATAATATGAACTCTGGACTCTTTTTTTTTTTTTTATCTGCCTTGACCTTTTCTTTTTAATTTACAGCTAGCTTAATGCTTTTACATTTCAGTATAAACTAATAAAGACCCCACACATCTCTGTGTGTTAGACCATAAAAACAACCAAAGTGAAGCCCATAAAAATATATGTAGATTTTTACATTTTACTACTCAATCCTCCCTGTAAAAGTCCATAGGACTAAGTGTGTGCTGCCATTTAATGGCATGAGATGGGCTGGAATGTATGCCACAGGCTGGGAAGAATATGATGCTGGCAGATTAGAATTTAGCTAGCAGAGGGATATCCCAATGGTAAATCACTGGATATTATTTCCAAATGGGAATGGGAGATATAGAATTTAGCTTCAGAAGCATGTGTGAGTGAGGCAGGAATTATTTTAGGCCAGTCCTGTAAAGAAGGGACAAGGTATAGAAATAATGGATAAAACTTCGAGGAAAACAGAGTCAATCTAAGGTCTCTTCTTACATTAAAAACAAATAAACAAAAAGCCCTGCATAGACACTCCTGGCACATAAGGACTCCATTACACAAGAATACACATACATTCACAAATGTGAATTCACATAAAAAATGTGAATTATCACCTTTTAGGATGGATATGCATTTTCCTTCTAAACATCTACAACATGCCTTGTTTGGTGGAAAACATAATATACTTATATAATATCGCCTGTGCTGTATTAAACAGATCTTTATTCTATTTTAGTCATCATTTAGTGATGTTACCTAACCTTCCACTGGATAAATGGCAGGATCTCCATCAAGTATTTATGCCTTGTCACTTTAAAATTTTGTACAAATTGTGCAAAGCCCCTTTAACAAATCAATGAGTACAAGCCAACACTGACCCTTAAGTGATGAGTTAGTTTTTAAACTCCTTAGAGGATTTTCACTGTTGTGATCCTATAATGCTTTTATCAGAGGTTTTTGAAGTTACCCTACTGCTTCAGCCTCATCATGATATATTCTACAAGTTTCCTTTAAATATTCTTGTGAGATTCTGGTTGTTTGCTTCAAATGGGGAAGGGGTAAGCATGTTCCTTCTTTCAGACTGTATAACAGATCAATATTAATGCCATGAACCAATTTTTACCGACATTTGGGGATCACCCAGTTGAAGCCATGAATACCACTTGATAGTATAGCCTCACTATCATATAGTTTATCCATTGTCTAAGAACATTTTTTTTACCCCCACTTCATTAATAAGTTTGAGCCCCAAGAGTGCTGAATAAGGATTTGTATTTAATGAAGTCCTTTGCTCTTCAGTGGCAACATGTATTTTACACCCTGAACAGATCTAATTAGTGCAATGAAGCTTTAACAGAAATTGCCTTTGCTAAATGTAGAATTTGCCTTATCATTTTATATGTGAGCCCTCCCCCCCGCCAATTTGCATTTTATTCCTGAGAAGACAAAAATTCTGATTGTTGGTATAAATGTCTTTGATTGGTGGAATATAGTTGGACACTCCCATATATAAAGTCCTATATTTTATTTTCTAGGAGGTAATTAAGAAGGAAAATAGAAGTAGGCTTTAATGCTTTGTTAACCCATGATTCAACTATATTTCAGCCAGACTTAAATCTTGTTTCATAATTTATTTTTTAATTATTATTAGAGATAGGTGACTCCTCTGAGTGAGGTGACCAAATTGTGTTGGTTTCTATGAAGGAAGACTGTGTTTGGTGAGATGAAACAATTTTTTGCATATGTGAAGTAGGTAGCAACAGTTTAAGGGTGGGAGAAAGGTATAAAGGAAATTTCTTCTTGGGGGATAGGGAATGGGATCCCCTGGCAAATAAAAGGAAAATATCAAGAATTGTCAAGAAAGTTACCAATTTTCATTACAACATTTGCTGGATAGGATAAGATAGAAGCTCTTTTACTTTTTTTCAATAAAATGGATTATTATTGCATATGGGGTTTTGTCATTAGAAAGTACAGTTGTAAAATAGATTGCCTCTGCTTAGTCTTACATTGTGACTCAGATAGTCTGTATTCCTGGAATTCTTCTTACATGTTTAGAAGACCTAACTCAAGAACACCCACCAATAATCCTATGAAGGTAAAAAAGCATAAAATTCACTAATACTTTTTCCACTGAAAAACTACTACCTTTTCTCTGTACTTTAGAGATTTCAAAGAAACTTAGCTGTCAAAAAGCAACAGTTAGTTTGTATATTTAAATTATAAGAATTTTGGAAATGCATGTACATCATTTTTGGTAAGACAAGCTGCATCCAGTGGAGAAAGATTTGTGATTACATTGGTCATTTATTTGATGAAAGGCCAACAAAGAATAGTATTTAATTTGCCTAAGTGAATAGGGTGCTACTCACAAAAAAAAAAGCCTTTGTGTTTTTATGCTTTTTTTAATACAGGGATTTTCAATGACAGTAATTGATAAAGACGATAGCAATTTCTATATTAGGAGAAGATTTTGGATAGTCTTTGGGGAAAACAAAGAAACAAAGTAGATGTCATGTGATTGATACCTGGAACGTATGCTAACCCTACTGTAACAAGTTATGAGCAATTACTTTTTGTTCAATAATGATGTCATCTTGCCATAAATGTTAAACAACAAGCGCTCAAAATATTGATACTAGAAAAGCGATGGACAGGTAACCTATGTTGTTTGAAAGTCCTCACTATAATGACCTGATTTGGTACACCGTTAGAATTTTTATTTACTTTGATAAGCTTTTGGTTCATTGTTCTCTAGTTGGTATCTTTATTTTATGTCTAGTATACATTGTGATCATTATTAATAAACTCCTAGACTCTGATAACATGGGGTTGAAGAAACTTTGATTTATGGAAAGTAAAGGTCAAAGACAAACTAAGTTCTAGACTAGCCTCCTAGTCTCAGAATTCGCATTCATGTAAAATGGTTTTGGGCTTCTGTAACATAGAGGTTAGTGATATCTTTTGCCCCAGGTCAGACATAGAGCACCAGCAACCACACCTGAGTATCTCACCAAGTGCTCTTTGAAAAGAAAAAGCATTTGCCATTGTAGAGTTAGCAGAGTACTTCTCTAGTTTTGTTCTTTCAATAACCATGTGAAGTCAATAATACATGCCCATTTACAGATGGGGAACTTGAAATTGAGAAAAGCTAAGAAATTTGCCTCAAATCATTAGATTACCAAATGTCAGAGAAACTTGAATCTAAGGCCCATACTGTACCATAAAAAAGAACTGTAAACTAGATTTATGTAGATTTTCTGAGTAATATTTCTATTTTATTCTACACAAGTATGCAAAAATCACTGATGCTTTGGAGACGAAGCAAAATTTTGGTCCAGTTCTGTAAGCTATTACAATTAGGTTAGGTGAACTCACTTTCACCTCTATATTATTTTTTTCTTAGTTTTCAAGAGTCATTTAATACAAGCTATTTAACTTCCATCAATTCTGTTTCTCTTACAATGTTTGTAATTTACATTTACTCCTATAGTTCATGTTCATGGTTTCTTCTAACCTTGTCTGATTTTTAACATAGGTAAGAAAGTACAAGTACAGAAAAACTCTGTGGGTTTGCTACAGATCCAGATACCAATGAGAACTCAGGGGAAAGGGAATGGAAGAAACAACACAGTTTCTGAGTTTTTTATTTCTCATGGCTCAATTCTCATTTGTCATATCTGGAACTCATTTTTTCTTAGGCTTCATGGCTGGATGCTTGTTTCTGATGCTGGTCTAATCTACATGTTAAATAAGCTATTTAAGTTCTTTTCTTGGTAAATGTCAAGGGAAGAGAGGATATTTCATGCACCTACAACATCGTAATATCCCTTGCCAAATTTACGAATCTGACTCTGCATTATCCTTCCTCAGAAGGAGAGCATAATTTCATTATCCATGAATCATCACCTCTTAGACTGTAACATCATTGTCAGAGAGACTAATAGAACCAGTGTTCAGCTGGCTGAGAAGGGGGGGGGGGGGGGGGGGGGGGGGGGTGGGGGAGAGCACTGGGGCAAAGCACAGGTCACTGGCATGATCAAGAAACTGGAGAGTTCTAGAGCCGAAGGGGAGGCCTCCCTCACCTGATAGCTCAGATATTCCTACGGACTAGTAAATAACTGATGCTGATTCTTTCAATATTAATATGGAAATTTGTCTTTCTGAATCTAAATTACATTATATTTCAGTATCCTGCCTATGGAAAATATTAACCCATTTAATAAAAATTTCAGAATATCTGGGCAATGCCAATGAGTATAAATACTTTAAAGAATTTCTTATCTATTCTTAGGACATTCTTACTTGCTCTTCATCTATGGACACATTTCTAGCCCTCAGTACCAGTTCTTGTGGCCTCTAGGCTAATTACTAAGTAAGTCAATATGCAAAATATAACTTAAAAAATTACACTATATTTACCAGAGAGATGAATTAAATAAAATCCGAATCTGATTCACAGAGCAAAAAATATATGTTTTAAATCATGTTTACGTAAGGATTCAGGATTAGAAACACTGAATAGGTGTATGAATAACTGTGGTTAGTCCAACTGGCCACTGGAGGTCACTCCTGCTCCACAGAAATACAGTTCATTGCCTGTATACTTAGAGAGTTGACTCACCAAATCAAGTAAAAAAATGGTTTAAATTTTTTGAAAAAATGTAATGTCAACAGTCTTGGAAAATATAAACTCATTTAAAAGGAATATATATTGCATAAGTATTGCTTAGAAGACTGTGGCACTGGGACTATTAAAGCCGTGCTGCAGTAGCACTGTGCACTGGGGCTCATAAAAATGGGGGGAATAACATGCAGTTCAGTGACTAAACTGCATTTCTTCTCTCTCTGGTAAAGCGTTCAAAGTATTGACTGAATCCATTCTGCATTGACGCATCTGTGTTGTGTAGTTCAATAGGTCAGGCTGTTTATTTAACTGTTGTCACCTTTGAGGGAAGTCAGATACTTCATGTAAATTTGGAATAGAAAATGGAATGCCAATTATATTTCTCTAATATACAATGAGTTTGAAATACTGAATGAAAATAGACTTACAGTATGTAGTCCAGAAAGTGCCATGCAGTCAGGGTGAGAACAACTTTTGAGCAGGAGAGCATTGACCAAGTTGACTTTGTTAAATTCATGGTGGTGAACTAGTTATTGTCTAGCCTACAAGAGTTGTATATTTGTGATCAGAAGATCCTGAGAACTAGGGAAGCTTCATTCCCAAAGTTTGGGGGTGGTGGTGGTTCTTTTTAAGAAATATTTCATATCCTGAATCAAATAACATTTAAAATCTAAGGGATTTTATTTTGGTTCTATTATTGAATTTATAAATAAATTTAGGCGTTAAAAAATGACCAGCCTTTAAAACGTTGGTCATTTATTTAATCTAACACATGAAGTGGCTTTGAATTTTAGAAACACTTTCAATACAACAAACATATTTTATATATATCAGTAGGATCACAGCAGTGAGATCTGCAAGAATTCAGAAAGATAAGTACAAATATACCTTGCCTGAATTTATTTGGTATCTGTGACAAATGAGGCAAAAGGTCAAGTCAAAGAATAGAAATGGGCTTTTTCACTTTAACACTGCATTTAATTAATACAATCATCTTTAGTACAGATAAAAATGAGGCTGATCAAAGAAATTTTCTTTTTGAAATGGAATATGTATTCACTGACATTATATGAAAAATGCAAAATTACAACTTCAGTGAAAAACATCACAGTAGGCTCAGTCATCCAGTTCATAGTACTGTAAGGAAGTATCTGCATTATTAATCAATTGGGAATCTGTGACTATTTACCATTAATAAGTATACATTCAACAATTATCCTGGGTAAATATATTGTAGCTATGATGCTTTTCTGAACTGGCATCTCTTTTAAGATTTAATCAAAATCATAGTACTTTGAGAAATCCACTTTAAATGTCCCCTTTCCTTTATTGCTTATAAAAGTATGATTTTTTATAATCTGGCTTCCTTGCAATTATATTTCATGGTGACTTGCCTAGATTTTTCCTCTCAGCATATGAAAAGACTTCAAACTATATAAAAAAGCTGGTTAAAAAATAGCCATCCACTTTTTCTTTTTTGCTGCAGTGATTGTGTTTTGGAAGAACAGGGACGTGGTTAAAGATATGGGGCTTGGCAAGCCAAATTAAATGAAACAGACTCAATGTTGCAATTCCTGATTTTTGCTCCTATAATAGGATTGTTCATTTTGGAGGTTGAAAGAGGATACAATACAGACCAAAAACATTTTTCTAAAATCTTAATGAACTGTGGTCAAAGTTACTTAAATACAGAAGGCATGATATTTGTGCTGCAGTCAATAAACTTTCACCTACGACATAAAAACATGCATGCAGTTTGCAGATTGCCAGCAGGGTCCGTACAGATTCATACTGATGGATGAGTTCACAATATAGATGAACATAGGGACACTGTAATGTCAACAATAGAAAAGCAAAAGACAACTGCCATAGGGTTGGTATTTTTTCCTCTAAGATTTTATACCTTTATTAAGGCGTTATCAAAATCATTCTTTTCAGTGAAGCTGTCGGTGGAAGGCATGTCTTGGAATGTGTTCTCTCTTATGCCTCTGAATGAAGTGTCAGTCATTAGGGGACTAGTGTGTGCAGGACACATAATGGAACACAACAGGACTGTCTTACAAATCCCAGACAGAAGAACAGACAGAGCTAAAGATTCCACTCACTACATTAGAGTCCTTGAAAGAACTGGAAAGAAATTCTGGTAAGCTCCCAGCCACAAGCAAATAGCAAGCTGCCTTCCCATTTGCAAGCCTCATCTCTGAAAACTCCCTAAGGTGAGGAACAGTGGAGAAATTTGCCTCCTCAAATTTGCTTCTTCGTTATTTAATTAAAAAAATTTCTTTTTAAATTTAGGCTAATTAAAGGCTAGGAGAAATTGACAGTGAAAACTCTGATTCGATTTTATAAGAATGGATTTCAGAGATAAGGCTTCAAGTCTAAAACTTTGTATTTTTTACCATCTCCTCACATTTTTCAGTTGTCTATTTGCAGCATTTTAACCCTTCAACACTTTTCCCTAGGCTTGCTTTACTGTAATTCAAACACCTCTGGAAACTGCCCGTGGCGCTTCTTTAACCCAGCACCATCATTTGATAGTTTCCTTCAATTTTCTTTTTAAGCCAGACAGTGTTTTTAGGCTCTGTTTCTAAATGTTCCTGTAGTCAAGCATTCTCCTGGAATCAGTTCAAGCTTCAAGTACCTGGGATCATTCACTTTTTCCTTGATTCACCAGTGAACTACAAACCTTCTAGAACTGTAGATTTGGTCCCACCCCAAGGCAAATAACAGCAGAGGTGGGGGACTACTTATGAAAGAAGTTTTATCTTAAAACAAGTGAGATATTAATGCAATCAATCAAGAGTCTTATACAATAGGCATTCTATTAAACCGGAGTTTGAGCTTTGCATTGATTGTGGTATTTAAATTTCAGTGGGTTGATTTTGTACCAGAGGAAAATGACCAGTATTATGAATGTACTAAAATGGACCAGGAAGGACCTTGCCAGCAAAGCAGGAGGGAGAGGGAAGGGGAGGGGGCACCACGTTCCCTTTATAGTCACCAGAGTTCAATAAAGCACCACTTATTTCCCAGCTTTTAAGAGCGCTTTTATCACAATGGTTCATACCTCACACTCCCTGGAGCCTGATTTGTTATAGGTGCAGGGTCCCGTCCCATTCAGCAGCATCTCGCTGGTCTCCGTGTTGGTGGGTTTGTAATCTACATAAAATTCCTGGGTGCTGGGAGTCATTTGCTTTAGGGACTGTCTTTTCTTTTTCCTGTGCCTTCGCATGAGGGAGCGCTGCTGCAGCTGCTTCATGCTCGCAGGGTACCGCTTCCATGACACGTAGATAACGAGCAGGATGACGAGCACGGACAGGAAAAGGGCCACGCTCCCTGCGATGATTTTATGGAAAGAGATGTGCTCAGTGTCAGCATCAGTCTCTGGGCCAGGCTCCGTGGCTCCCACCGTGGGGGGCAGAGGGGGTTTGCTCTCGTGCTTCGGCCTGGGGAGTTTAGGCTTAAATGTCGGCTTTGGGAGAGCCCTGGCCAGATCAAACCTCTCCGTGGTACTTTTGCCACAGATGCTGTAGTTCTTCACTGCATCGATCACGTTTACTCCTTGCAGCTCTTTGGGACTGGCACAGATAATTGTATTCTCCCTCAGACCTTTAAAACTTTTCAGCCAATTTACCAGAGAACAAATATTTCTGCTGCATTCCCATATATTCCCAGCAAGACTGATGTCATTGAGAGATATCCAAGAATCCAAAATCTCTTGACCAATAAATGTGAGCTTATTGGAATCCAGGTTGAGGCGCTGCAGATTTGGGACACACTGGAAAACACTAGGTCCACTAAAAGCTTCAATCTCATTGCCTGACAAATCAAGCCTTTGTAACGAGCTCCAGGTCCAGGACATGGTCTGTCCTATGACACTGATTTTATTCCACTGCAAGTAAAGGTTCTGAAGGCTCACCAACCTTGGAAAAAGGGCCAGGTTGAGCTTAGAAAATTGATTGTGCTCCAGGTGAAGTTCTTTGAGTCTGATCATGCCAGCAAAGACATTCCTGGCTAAACTTCGGATCCGGTTATATCCCAGGTCCAAAAGTTCCAGATTGCGGCAGTCTTGGAATATTCGCACAGGGATGGTTCTCAGGGAGTTAGACCGTAAATGTAAACTCAGCAGCTTCCGCAAGCCCCGAAACTGTTCAGATCCCAGAGAATGCAGCTGATTATAGGACAGATCCAAGTTCCTTAAATTTGTCACAGGTCTGAAGGTATTGTTGAGAAAATAGGAGATTCTGTTGGAACTCAGAATCAACTCTTTGAGTCTGCGTATTCCATTAAAAGCATTCTCATCAATATTGCTGATATGGTTATGGTCAAGGTACAGCCAGGTGAGCTGGTTGAGCCCTTTAAATTGATTATACTTAAGTTTTTGAAGGCTGTTATAGCGAAGGGACAAACCTAAGCAACCAGCAGATATACTTGAGGGTATCTCCTGTAATTTCTGAGATTCACAATATACCATTTTGCCTTCACACCTACAGCCCTTAGGGCATCCTCGTTCGGCAGAAGAAAGCATTGTCAGTAAGACAGTGGGGGCTATAACCAGTGCTACAGCTGATCCGCTCAGTAGCCTAATTACATTGAAACCTGGAAATAAAAACAACTTAGAAAAGTTATCCCCCCAAAAAGGAATTCATTTATTTTTAATCAAGCAAAAATAGGCATGTATTTTCTTTTTTAAAAATTTAAATCTAAATAACAACATTTAATATCAAATATCACCTCTATGAAATGTAAACAGAATTGTTTTTAGGGTTTTTTTTTTTTTAGTAGTTAAGCAAGGAAACGTGTCCACTAAGCAATTGAATTTATAGTCTTAAGGACAGAAAGGTAATCTCTAAAATAATTAAGGCAGAATTACAACACAGACTAAAGGGTTTTGTTTTTGGTTTTGTTTTCGTTTTTTTTTTTTTTTAAGAAGGAAAGAAGAAAAATGACAAAACATACCCATCCTTTGTATTGTTCAAAGGTCGTCCTTAGGTCTTTTGCTTTGGCTTAAGGGGCCACTTGCATGACAGCCCCTGTCAGCTGCACTGTAGTGAGTCAGGGCTCGCTGACACCCAGGAAGAAAAATTGGACCCCTTGGGAGATGGACCGATTTTGGAACATTATTCTTTGCCAGCCACGCAGAACACTCCAAGAACAAATAAATTCCAATACCGCATTTGTAGCAAAACATCAAAATCTTCCTAGGTAATAGGATCTTCGTGGATATTACGTTTTTGCATCTTTACAGTTTTTTTTTTGGGGGGGGGGGTCGTTAAAAAAAAAAACCAAAAACTGGCTTCTACAATTTCTTCTTATCGGAAAGCATGATGTATTCCTCCCGGCAACGTGGGGCTACCTGAGCTGCCACATCTGTATTCCATAGCCCAGCATTCTGGTGGTGAGCACCCACTTCAGCCACAGAGCTGCGTTGGAGCCCAGGAGGCAGGAGAGCCCCGTACCGCACACACGCTCAGCTCACTTCTGCAGACTGTCATTCTGAAAGCTGCTCGGACTGTTGCTTTGGTTTCAGTGAATGCAGTCTTATGTAAAGCTGCCCCCAGTGGTGAAGAACATTATGGGCATGTGCAGAAATGCCTCTCTTTTATCTTGCAAATGAGCAGGCTCTCTGCTGGAAAATGAATGATTCTTTTGGGTGGCTCAATGGGAACTGAATGGTCACCGTAATCAATAACTAGCAACATTTTCTGTAATTTCCGAGTCTTGTTTTACAATTTGGCAATGTCTTTATTGTCTGCGTCCCCTTAATCGCTAATCATGTACTGCCTAGAGTTTTTCTGGAGCTTGACATTAAATTCACAGACCGAATGTCAATTTTTCTTCACCTCAACATAGGCTTTGAGCTGAAATTTATAAAGTGAGTTACTGAGCTTTTCACAGAGAAGCATTAACTGCCTGCCCATTTGACCCCTTGGAGTCACAGTGATTGTATTATGCGAGGTGTCTCAGGATGCTAGAACACATTTTGGAATAGAGGGGATAACTAATGACATATAAATTAATGTGTCCAGTAGCCTTTCTGGTTTTCCTACAAAAGAAATAATTGGTTTAATGACTTATGGCTGAATTTGATGTTTTGGTTGCTATCATTTGTAATTAGAAGAGAAACTCTTTTTAGTGCAAGTAGAGGAATCAAGAGATCATTTGGTTCAGTTTACTGATGCTGCTATTTATTGTCCATTTGTTAGATGCTGCTAATAATGTTTATCGAACACTTCCTAAGTTGTTGTAAATGAGCTATCTTGTATCTGTAAACAATATTATGATGTAGGTCCCATTATAACCTTCATTTTAAAGATGAGGAAACTGAGACTTGGAAAGGGAACTTGCTGAAATTCATACAGTTAGTAAGTGGCAGAGCTGAGATTCAAAACCGTACCTCTCTCAGACTAGAACCTCTAACCACTAGATGATCATGCTTCAACAACAATGTTATCTTCCTCTTAAAATGAATCAGATGAAAATTAGGCTGATGAGGACACTGGGGCAAGGAAGCTGCGATAAAACATAATAAAATAAAATAAAATAATAAAATTCTTGATTCCTACTTTTGTATAAACTTCTTTGGTATGATTCTTTGAAGAAGTATTAAAAAAAACTAATGAGAAGCAGTTTAGTCTAGTGATTAAGAGTATGGATTTTTGCACCTAGGATCAAATCCTGGCCACGATAGGTTACTTATCTTCTGTATGCCTCATTTTCTCTTCTACAAAATAAGTATGATAACAAAAAAACATTCCATAGAAGGTTAGAGAATTGTCAAGTTAATATCTGTAAAGTACTTAGAATAGTGTGTGGACATGATAAACCTGTGTTAGCTGTTATTGGAATATCAACTTTATTTGCTGTCATTGCATGTTGTTTAGTACTGAATATTGACTATACTATCATTAACTCACAAAAAGCCTCTTCAATGAAAATATTTATATTGTTCACAATGGATTTCTAGGATTCATTCAGTCTTACCTTCCTTTAACAAAAGAACTTCCTAAATCTCCATCATTTCAACTTTATCTTTAAAATGAATCTTTTGGTTCTATGGATCATAACTAGATCATAATTAATGTTTGATTCTTTTCTTCCCTAAAGCAGAATATAGTAACATCTGTCACATAGAGAAAATCATTTTGTTTGAACATAAATAGTATACCTGAAAAAGTTTGCTTTGTTAGTCTTTGTTAGGGGAATTGGCTGTGGAAAACCCCAGAGAGCTTTCAGATTCTCTAACAATGAGAAATTTCACATTCTTCAAGAATGTTAGTCATGGCAATCAAAGGGGTCCCACAGAAATAATCCAATGAAATCACCAATTCCTCAGATAGTATGCTATGAAAAGGGCAGTGGTTCCCTCCCCCCCCAAATTATCATGGTATCATTGCATATAAAGCCCCCAGAGAGCTTGTTAAAAAGATAAATTTCTCAGTCTTCCCCCCAAGATTCTGATTCATGGGATGGAAGAGGCTGCACTTATCAACACTGATGGACAAGTAAGTTTAAGAAATGCACTGTAAGGGAGTGATTAAAAATAATAAATGTTCCCCTAGTAGGAAGAGAGGGTATAAAAGTTTATGACATTGTGATGCAAGTTCAATGAGGATAAAGGTAGTGTTTTGTCTACTTCAGTTTCTCTAATACCTAGAACAGTACTTGACACATAATAGACACTCTGTTATTAAATAAATACATTTTTATGGGGGTCACAATTACATTTGATATAAGACAAACTGGGTGTGTAATGCTAATCTTGGGTACATGGGATTGATTTCTGCAGTTCCTGAGTCAATGATACTGGATACAATTTTGGAGAAAGTGTTCTTAAAGAATGTATGTAAAAAAGGCAAGAAACTAGAAAGTGGAAATATTTAGATGGTCAGCAAGTGATCTTCACTTTTTATGTAGATCTCTCATTTTCATGGTTAAATTACAAGTGGCATAAGAACAATAAATATATCTTTGAATATTCCCTTTGACATGTTACAACTTTTATCATCTCACATCCCAAATGGGGCTTGACAACTTGTATCTATTAAAACATACCGAAGGAAATCATATCTATAACCCCCCCTCTCATATCTTCATTGCTTGGGAGCCTCTGATTTTTCTCCTTACTTTCCTTGCTTCTCTATGGAAAGTAGCCTTTGAGATGTCTGTTTTGCCTAACAGCTACAGAGAGCTTCTCTACGATGGCTGGTAGAGAACTTCGTGCTGCTTCTTTTTCCCTCATTCCCTGGTGACAGGAACACAGAGGAGCCCACTGAGAATGTAATTCTCTCACTTTGTTTTTCCTGGGAGAAATCTTGGATTATTTATGATGAATAACATTTTTTGCTGTGTTCCATACCTTAGTTTTCAGCCATTTTTCTGATACCTTGGCTTCTGATCTTATGTTGCTCCATAGTTCTGACTTCACATTCACCCCTTTAATCTCATAATTGATATTTCCTCTTAATATTGATCATTGGTTTCTTTCTCAGTAGTAATCAGGTGCTTTTCTTGGACTGGGTCTGACTCCAAGTACTCTGTGTGGCCCCTACATTGCCACTAGCCCCTAAGCTGGCATCACCACCAGGTCTGTCTTGATTCAATGTAATCAGGAGCATGGAGGAAGACCATTCATGGGGTGTGGAAAAATCCCAAAATAAAATAATACAATTCAAAGGAGACTAATACTTGAAGCTGCCGAAATTAGCCCAAAGACATAGAGTGGTCTTTCAAAAGAAATAGAAAACAACTTTATGTTCTAAAATATTGTAGTAATATGCTATTGCATTAAGTTTACCCTCCTTTTACTTGTTGACTATAACAAGATGATTAGTTCTGATTTGCCTTTCAACAGAATCAAATTTATACTACATTATATGTTTAAAATTCTCTTGCACTTATACCACATGCAGAAACAAACCATAAACTACCTGACAAGTTAAATATTCCCAAATGAATCTAGAACCTTAATGATTTATACAGTTATAAAGCATAGTCATTCACCTAAAGACTTTTCAAAACTATATTTATAGTACTTCAAATAACTGCACATATTTTGTTTAAATTGGGTAAATAAATTCAATCTCAGTGTACAGTGTCCAATTTCAGTACAATATGAAACTGAATTGCCAAAAAAATTAGAAAATCAGGGTTTAAAGAAGATGTAGTGATATATTAACAATGGGTTGGCCTTAGAGATTTCATGCATTAAACAAATACATAGTTTGGGTACTCACTATGTACTAGATGCTGGTCCAGACACTTAGAATACATCAGTGTACAAAACAAAGATATAAGCATTTATTCAAAAGGGATGACATGAACAAAAACATAAATAACATATTATTAGGTAACAGGTACTATAGAAACAAGAAAAGTGAGATTAGGGACGATTGGGAGTATAGAGGGTGAGGTAAATTGTAAAGTTTTTATTTAAACCCTGTTAGTTAACACACAGTGTAATGTTAGTTTCAGGTATAGAATTTAGTGATTCAACACTTACATACAATAAATAGCTGGTGCTCATCACAAGTACATTCCTTAATCCCCATCACCTAATTTAACCCCCCACCCCCACCCCACCTACCTTCCCTCTGGTAGCCATCAGTTTGTTCTCTATGGTTAAAAGTCCGTTTCTTGTAGTGTTAAATTGGAATGGTTAGGGCCACTAAGAAAAAGTGGCTTTTTGAGCAAACCCTCAAAGGAGATGAGGTTGTTGACCTTAAATGTATATGGGGGGTGGCTTGTCTAAAGGCCCTCTGGTGGGTGCAGATCATATGTTCAATGAATAGCAAACAGGCCAATCGGTCTAGAATGGAGAGAGTAAGGGTAGAGGAATTAGAGATGAAGTCAGAGAGGTCCTGGGTCCTGGGTCATAGAGGGCTTTTTATGCTATTGAAAAAACTTTGACTTTATTTTGGAGAAAACCGGGAACCAACTCAAGATTTTGTGCAGAGTAAAGCTATGATCAAGTTACCCATTGAAAGGATCACTCACACTGCTGTTATGGGAATAAACTCTAAAAGGACAATGATAAAAGCAGGGAGGTCAGTAAGGAGGCCATTGTACCAATCTAGGAGAGAGATGATGGTGGCTTCGACCAGTGTGGAAACAGTGAAAATGACGAGAATTGGCTAATTACTGGATATATGCTTAGGTAAAATTTACAGGAGTTTTCTAATGGATTAGAAGTGGAGATAAAGAGAGAGATTAAAGATAATTCCTATTTTATGAGCTGAACAACTAGAGGGATGGTGAAGCCATCAGCTTTTGGGAATAGGATCAACAATTCTTCAAAATAATTTATAAATAAACTGTGGAAACACTAAAAAAAAGAGTCAATGCATTTGAATTAACTTAAAATTTGGCTCTCACTTTTCTTCAATTTTGTGAGGCTTTAATTTTCGAAAACATCATCTTCATATTACGCCTCAAAGGACCATAATGTATTTTAAAATATTTTATGAAATGATTAGCAAAATTAGCCACTAAACAATAGCAACATGGATTTCTATTCAGATGGCCTAGGCAAAGGCAATGTCTTTGCATATGGCCTTGGAAGGCAACAGAAGCAAAAGCTTTGATGAAAACTGAAAATTACATAAAGACCAAATACAGGGACATTTGGACTAAGTATACTGGAAAATAAATTCAGTGAATCCAAAATGTCTTTCTAAAATAATTTAGAGAATGACATATACTTTTTATTGCATGTGTCAGTTGACATTTGGAATTTGGAACTGATTCTGGGCAAACTTCTCAGGGTTTCAGTTTGCTTATCTGCAAAATGGGACTCAAAACCTGTGTTGTAAATCTTGAAGACTTTTATTTAGGATCAATTTCCTTAATTTATGTGTAAATACTTTGTAGACTATAAAGTGGTATAAAATGTTTCTGGAATCAGAGTACCTTTGTGAAAATTGATTTTCTTTGATTCTGTCTAGGTTCTTTGGTCATCAGCATATACTGCAACAAACATGTATCAAGGGGCACTAACATGGTCAAGAATGGAGTCAGAATTTGCCAATTAAAAAAATTCTTCAGTATTCCCTTTCTACTACAATTTTAATACCACAACCATTTATTATACTGCATACATTGTTGTCATTCAGTGTTCTAAGTCATGAAATGATTTCACCAATAAATGCATTTGATTGAGATATTGTAAAGAGATTAATGTTTTTGACTCAGTTACCTTATCATAGAGTTGTCAGAATGCTAACAGAGAGTTCCCTACAGCTATGAATATGATTTTATTTCTAGTTGTTAGAATACACATATGCATTTGTACATTTGTAATTATATCCTGATCTTTCATAAAAGCATTAACATGTCTCTGAAATATCCTTAGTTTCCATCTGCTTGCTTCAAGGGCTCTATTAAAAACCCTGTTTGGCCACATATGGTTATGAGTGAACATCTCTGGCTTAGATAAATGGATAAAGAAAGTTCCAGGTCTGACTGTTAAAATGGTCTTTCAGTGTCTTTCTCAAATGAAGCAATTCAAATGAATGAGACCTTATAAGGTTATCTAACACATCTCCTTCTCCCTCCCCTGAAGGCACATTTATGTTGTAGCATCAGTCTGTATTTTGAGGTTTCATTGCATCACTTCTTTCAGAGGTAGCCCGAGGCTAAATTTGGGGATAGGAAAAAATAACAGACTCTTAAAGTATAACACTTAGTGGTAGGCTTCTGAAGACTGAAAAGACTATTCAACCTTGAGGAAACAATTGTTTTTATTTTTTAAGTGGAATTTAAAAACATACACAAAAGTAAACAGTATAATAAACATCAACTTCAACAATTATCAATATTTTGTTATTTTTTTTATCTTTCCCATCCCTCTTCCCACATACACACACCATTTTCCCCCCTAGGGTATCTTAAAAGCAAATCTCAGAAATCATGTCACTTTACCCGTATATATTATAGTATGCAATTCTAACCAATAGAGACTTTTAATTTAACCATCTAGCATTATTACACCTAACAAATTAACAATAAGTTCATAAAGTTGGCTTGTAGTCAAGAATTAAGCAAAGCACAGATACTGCATTTGGTTTTCATGTTTCTGAAATCTCTTTAATTTTATGATGCCATTGATATGTTGGGAGATACCGGGTCATTTGGACTTTACCTTGGTCCATGCTTTGTATTTGGTTGATTGCTCTCCCTTGTGTTATTTCATTTGCAATGAGTGAGTTTTAATGACATACATGTTGAGCAAGAGTCCCATTTATTAATTGAAGCAGGAAGCAGGATATCCAGCCCCATAGGACATCTATTTACTTTTGGTAGCAAATCTGAGACTTGCCAAACTTTTGTGTGAAATGAGACTTAGAGCTCAGAAAAAAAAAAAATGTGTTTCTATCTTGTGGTATTTATAGAACCAGGGAATTCATAATTGGTTAAATGGCAAGTTTGGGAGTGAGAAATAATATTAAGGTGCCATGACTCTATGTTGGTTTAATGTTCATATTTACCAGTGTTTCTGTTCTCCACTTTCCATCACACTTGCCTTTTTGCCTGTAGTCAGCAAAAGCAATTATTTGATGCTCCTTGATAAGCAAATTTGTTAATTTTGTATTGATGCTGAGGTGTTCTTCTAACAAAATCTCAAAAAATTCAATAGAATAGCAATCAAAGTCACTTATAGTCATTTATATTGAGAGAAATCAGTTTTCTAGCTTTTCATTTAGAAAAAATTCCATGAAGGAACATGGCAAGCACCAGAGCCACACTGTAAAATTTATAGTCCTATATATACATTCCCAAATTTCTTATACTTTCTCATAGTAAAATAAAGAAACTTTAGAGTAGCTATAAATGTCTCTTAACCAAATTTGCACCTTAATATTTGATGTTCTATTTCCCATGTATGGCTGTGCTTTGAATATAAAGGCAATATTGTTTAAATGGTATCACAGTAAACATTTTGCGATATTTACTTCATATATATTCCGACAAAACAAGAAGTTTTAAAGAAAAAATTTCTGTTCTGGTCCATTCAGGTTACTTTAACAGAATACCATAGATTGGGTGGCTTTTTAACAAACAGAAACATTTCTTACAGTTCTGGAGTCTGGGAAATCCAAGATCAAGAAGCCAGTAGATTCTGTGGCTGTTGAGGGCCTGCTCCCTGGTTCATAGAGACGTCCTCTTTTCTCTGTAACTTCACACGACATAGGGGCAAGGGGTCTCTCAGGGGCCTCTCTTATAAGGGTACGAATCCCTTCATGAGGGCTCTCCTCTTATGAGCTAATCACTCCAAAATGCCCCACCTCCAAATACCATCACACTGGGGGTTAGGTTTCAACATATGAATGTGGAGGGGCAGGGGGACACAAACATTCAGTCGACAGCATGTTCTATTGTATTTTTAAAGGATTGTAAAGAATAGTTTCAACCAGGTACACTAGTATATTTTAAAATCTGCCTTCCTGACAAATATATCAGCATTAAGAATTATTCCCCAACCACCAGACAGTGAAAGATAATAGAAATCTTGATTTGGATTAAAAACCATAATTTTCCATTGGTTAATTTTATTTTTGTTTCTGAAACAGTAAGTCTGATATTTTAAATTTTACCCTGCAGACCTAAAAGATATTAAACTTCTGAGAGAAGAGAAACTCTGCATAGGTTTGCAAGGTAGTGGCAGAGAATAGGAGCTATGGGTCCTTATATTACACTAAAATGTATCAGTCTATTTGGGGACTCTCTTAAAGGGCCAGAGAAACCTTCTTTGTATTGCTAATGCTTAATCCTGACTGAAAAATAGTTCCCTTAAGAGTGCAGGGGGAATGCTTAGGAATCTCCTGTGGCTAACAGCAGAGCCCCCAAGTGGCAAAATTGTGACTCAGACAGAAATTGACTTAGTCCCTGGAAGCAAATGCCACGGGCCCTTAATAGAAATAAAGTATCTTTATCTGATCCCGAATTGAGAGTTTATTTTTTTACTCAATGAATATTTATCAAGTTTGTCCACTGTTTTTTGTGCTGAGGATACAACAGTGAATAAGACAAACTGCCTACCATCAGAGGACTTGCATTTTAGTTGATGAGATAGTAAAAAATAAACAACATAGGCACACAATGTCAACTAGAGATGAGTGCTATGAAGACATAACAGGATAAAGGCTAGTGACAGTTTGATAGAATAGTCAGAAAATCTCTAAATACCTTTCTGAGGGCTTCGCATTTGAGAGCAAGTAGGAGGTAACTCATGTGACCTTCTGTTCCCTGAGATGTAGTCTCTCTTTGGGATTTTCACTGATCAGCACCAACATCTTTACAGCGGCTTCAGGCCGACACTGCTCCCCCATAGACACTGTAGGCATGTTCTCTTTTTGGAACACGTAGCACAGATGAACGTTTAAACAAAATTTGAAGTAATTAAAAAAAATAAGAAATTTAGGAGATAACACAAAAAGAACAAACAGAAACATAACTCATAAAATGAATCTTACATAGAGTTGGCTTTCTTAGATCTGGTTTTCTTTCTTTCTTTCTTTCTTTCTTTTCTTTCTTTCTTTTTTTCCGTATTTTATGTTTGTTTATTTTTGAGAGAGGGAGAAAGAGACAGAGTGTAAGCAAGGGAGGGGCAGAGAGAGAGGGAGACATAGAACCTTAAGCAGGCTCCAGGCTCTTAGCTGTCAGCAGAGAAGGGTTTATGGTATTAGCTTTCTCAATGTAGTTTAAATTAATAAAAAAAAATTAAGGTTTATTCATTTTTCAGAGAGAGAGCGAGCACGACACGGGAGGGGCAGAGGGAGAGGGAGACACAGAATCCGAAGCAGGTTCCAGGGTCTGAGCTGTCAGCACAGGGTACGATGCAGGGCTCAAACTCATAAACCATGAGATTTTGACCTAAGCCGAAGTCAGGCGCTTAACCAACTGAGCCACCCAGGTGCCCCTGTACTTGAAACTTAACATAACTGAAAAATGAAAAATATTAAGGAATCATTGAGAACTGAATTTTATGTATATAGTCTGAAAAGCAAATAAGAGACAAGACTTGTATTGAAAACATCCATATTTGCTTCTCCTTCTCAGCTTCCTCACCAATTGGTCTTTTCAGAGTCAGTGACTTTATTTTAGCTATTATGTTTTTTCTCATAATATTTCTGAATGTCGATATTTTCATTTCTTGCTATTTTAACTGAAGATTAATATCATGTTCTCTCTCACTTTCCTACTTCTTATGTTAATACAGTATTAAATAGTATCTAAGATGACTATGTAAACAAAGATGTTACTGGATTAAGTGGTGTACTAGATTATGTCTGCATTCTCGTTCAACCTTTCGGTTTTCTTGCAGTTAGGAATTGTTCCTATTTTCTCTCTCCCCCCTTTGTTCTCTCTCCTATCTCTTAAATTTGCTTAGTTTTTTTCTGTACCTAGTGCTAGTTCTTTTCCCAGTATTTTAAAAGATTCATCAAGTGCTTAATGTTTCCAAACACTCAATTCAGATAATCCCTTCCCTTTGCAGCATTCTGTTTTTCTAATATCTAGTAGTAGTTGTATCTAATAATGCCTGCTAACCTAGTCTTCCCTTTCTGCATCCTCCCCTTTCCTGGATCCCATATATTCATTTTCTTAGTGTACCACTCATTTTGTTGAAACATGCACTCTAGTATATTTCTAAGAAAATGTGCATGTGATATAAAAACTCCATATCTCAATTTTTTTGATTTATCTTAACTGATTAATAAATTGGCTGTATATAAAATTCAAAATTGGAAATCATTTTCCCTCAGAATCTTCTAACCATTGCTCTATTGTCTTCTCACACTCACTCTTGTTGAGAACCAGGTGCTATTCTGATTGCCACTCCTTTGTGTATAATCTTTGGAAGCTTTTGTGATACTTCATTTTCCGTGGTATTTGGAAATTATAAAGGATGTACTTTGATTTGGGCCTTTTGTCATTCATTGTGCTGAGTATTCAATGGACAGCTTTGTGTCCTTTGGTTCTGTAAAAATTTGTTTATGTCTTTTATTTTAATTACCTCTCCCCATTTTCTCTGTCATCTCTCTCTCTCTCTCTTTTACTGAAAAGATTTTAGATTCCTGGATTGATTCGTTCTTATTGTTGTTTTCTCCTATTTTCCCATCTTTTTATCATTTAAAAAAATTTTTTTAATGTTTATTTATTTGTGAGACAGAGAGAGACAGGGCATGAGTGAGGGAGGGGCAGAGAGAGAGGGAGACACAGAATCAGAAGCAGGCTCCAGGCTCCGAGCTGTCAGCACAGAGCCTGAGGCGGGGCTCGAACTCACAAACCATGAGATCATGATCTGAGCTGAAGTTGGTTGCTCAACTGACTGAGCTACCCAGGCACCCCCCCATCTCTTTATCTTTTTGTCTTACTTTCAGGTGATTTCCTCAGCTTTATGTTATAATATTTTGTCTATCTATCTATCTATCTATCTATCTATCTACTTATCATCTATCTATCATCTGTCTATCTCTCAATCTATCGTCTATCTTCCTATCATCTATCTATATATCTATCTATGTATCTATCTCTATCATCTATTTATTAAAAATTTAGATCAGATATCAGCAAACTATTGCACAACCAAATCCAGCAATGATGCTCTTAGGTCAACTGGTGCAAATAAAGTTAAACATTTGTAACTAAAGGAAACATTTATGCTCATTCATTTATATGTTTTCTATGGATGCTTTTATCCATCAATGGCAGAGTTTAGAGACTAAATCCTGTATTTGCTATATGTCTCTTTACAGAAAAAGCTTGCTGATCCTCTACCTCCCTCAACTTAGGTGATCATATTTGTTATCTCCAGGACCTCTTTTTGGTTCTCTTTTTCTCCCTCTTCATTGCATACTGTTTTATTTTTACAAATGTGACATCTTCTTATTTCACTCTAGGATATTATATAGGGTGTTTTGGTACTATATTTTTTCTACAATGTCACTGTTTACTCTGAGGTTTTTAGTTAGTTTGTTTTGGCCTATTTCATGTTGGAAGCTTTTTTCAAATGTTAAGTTTCTTGTGTGCTTATTCAGATTAATGAGTGAGGCACTAAAAGCTGAGAGAGGGTTCCTTGCGTATGAGCAAGGTTTTGGCTGCAGACTTTGTGGGAGCAAATTAAAAAGTGAACTTGCCTTTTCACTAAGGAATCTCTACATGCATGAATATAGACATTTCTCCCCCCAAGCCCCCAACCTCCTTTACTGGAGCTGAAGGCTACTGGTATTCTGCGGACAAAGCAGGAGAAGGGTGGTGAGGTCCCCAAGTTCATTATGTGCATTCTCATTTAATTTTCTTTTCATTTCCAAGCTTCAGCGATTTGCCTCATGTACTTGGGTCTAGCTTCTCATGTTTGAATTTACAAAAAATAAACTTTTCTTCTTCTATACTGGAAGAAAAGAGTATGTCTTAGTCAACCCAAGCTGACTATATAACAAATATCATAGACTGGGTGGCTTATACAAGGGAAACTTATTCTCACAGTTTTGGAGGCTGAAGTCTAAGATCAAGGTGCCAGCATGTTTGGGCTCTTGGTGAGGTTACTCTTCGTGGTTTGCAGATGGACATATTCTTGCTGTATCCTCACATGGTAGAGAAAGAGATCTCTCTCGTGTCTCTTCTGATATGGGCACTAATCCCAATCATGAAAGCTCCACCTTCATGACCTAATTACCTCCCAAAGACCCCACCTCGAAATGCCATTCATTTGGGTATTAGGGCTTCAACATATGAATTTGTGGTGGGAGGCAGGGGGACACAAACATTCAGTCCATAGCAGATAGTCTCTTGGTTTCTTGGGTTGAAGATGTGGATCTGGCACTTCCTATGAATACTTTAAACCAGTATCCATATTTTTAGTCACCCCATCTTCTGGAGGCTCTCAAGACTGTTGCACAATATAGGGTCTTCCTTCAGTAAGCACTTAGGTGAAGCTTTCTTGACTCTACTTATTTGTAATATTGTCTATGTTTTCCAAAACCTTGTAGACATTGTTCATTCATTCTTATCTCTTCTTCACTTTCATTTGTATTCATTTGTCATTACATGGGTTTTAAGGGGGTAGAGGCAATAAAAGTGTGCAATCTGTTGTGTTTCAGGATGAATTTCTCATGACAGATTATAGACATGGCAGTGATGACAGGAGTGTGGGAACATTTCCTCAAAAGAATGAGTTTATAATTTTATAATGAAATAAAGGGAATTTTATGTATATGCTTTCTTAAGAAACCAACTATACTCTGAACTGAAATATGGATTTGTTTTTCCACTTTTTTATATCAAGGTTTTGGTTTTAATTATTATCACTTCAGAATGAATTTTCAAACCAAAACACACACACGCGCGCACACACACACACACACACACACACATATATATATATATATATATATATATATATATACTTGGCTCTTTTCCAATTTATGTTCACAACTTAATAGTAAAAAAATTAGAAAAACTTTAACTTGATGTATATGTACATGGTGTGGGGGAGCTGTTGTGTGTATATGTGTGTATGTATACGTGTGTTTATATTGCTAAGAAAATACAATATTTCAAATAGGCAACTATTTATTTATGAACCAAGTTTGTATCTTCTGATAGATAAATGTGTGCTTGTATTAAAAAAAATAGGAATAGGTGTCTCATAGTCATATAAATTATTTCTTCTATTCATTGGCTATATTCAAGACCAGACTTTTGCTTAAAGGAAACAGTCTACATTAATTCTTAAAACTTTTTTTTTAAATGTTTATTTATTTTTGACAGAGAGAGACAGAGCATGAGCGGGGGAGAGGCAGAGAGAGAGGGGGACACAGAATCCAAAGCAGGCTCCAGGCTCTGAGCTGTCAGCACAGAGCCTGATGCGGGGCTCAAACTCACAGGCTATGAGATCATGACCTGAGCTGAAGTCAGACGCTCAACCAACTGAGCCACCCAGGCGTCCCTACATTAGTTCTATGTCTTTTTTCTCTTTATGGCATTAGTTAAAATCATGCGGACATTTGATTTGGTTTATGTAACTTTCAATCTTGGTAATTTCCTTCTGAAGTACTCTAAGTTACTCTCTGGAGAAACCAAAATAAGTAAACATGTCATCACATGTTTAGGCCATTAGTCCAAATTCTTAAGCTTTGTAGGTTTTCTGTGGATACTTCTAAAAGGCTTGAGAGGTTTCATATAATTTCAAGTAGCTTACAAGCTTTTGCAAGTTAAACTTGGAAAATATTATTGTAATACCAAGTAATAGTGATATAAAGGCTTAGAGAATCATAAATCATAAATTGGAAAGGATTTTGAGATTATTTTGTCCAAACCACACTTTACATATCGGAAAACTAAAACCCGGAGAGATGGAATAACTGGCTCTATTCACGTATGACAAGGGTACAGGAAATTTGCATGCAACCTAGATCCTTTGACATTAGTGTATTTTTTATAATGGTCTTGTTTCTTGAATCCAAACCAAAGTCTTTAAATCATGTGAAAAATAATAGCAAACATTAACAAATAGATTTTTACCTAGCCTCAGATAGATTTATCCAGACAACTAAAACGTAAAATCATTTTTGTTAGATAGAAATGAAATATGTTTTAAACTATTATTTATGTTTATTTGCTTTCCATTATAAAAGCAATACATATGTATTATAAAACATAGTAACCATGCTGTCACCATCCAAGGGCAACCCCTACTAGTATTTTGGCAACTATACAGATTTTTTTGTTACCTTGAATTTAATGCATCACATTCCTTGAGTGGGCTAAACAATTATTTTAAATACCTTTCACTGTTGGAAATTTAGTTTATGGAACAATCTTTATTGATGTTGAATCATTCAGGCTCACCTTCCTTTAAGCACTGAAACGCAAATTATTATCTCTGAAAAGGAGATAAGTAACTAGTATTCTAATATGCATGGTCTCTTTCCTATATGGCTAACAAAATAAAAATGTTATCCTATGCCAAGGGATAAATAGAAAGTTATCCCATGCCAAGGGATAAGGTAAAGAGAAAAGAAGTTTTGTTGTTGTTGTTGTTGTTGTTTTGAGATTTGATAAGTCTTCAGTATAATTACATGAAGGTCAATCCAGAATTGTCTGACTTCATCCCTAAAACACTACCACTGATTTGGTTATGTTATCGTTCTGCTTAAATCCTTTGACTAGCTCACCATCACCTCCGGTGAAATAGCAGATTCATCCTCAGGACACACAAGGTTCTTCTGATTTGATTCATTTGGTTGTTAGATAAAATAAAGTAATCAGCTGTCAAGAAGAGCAAGAACCTTATTGGAAGGGAAGTAGCTTCATTTCAGTGCCTTGCACTTTGCTATTTTCCATCTGTGTCACCTTTCTTGTGTTTGCCTCTGTTCTGCCTCCAAGCTCTGGCTTATTTGTAGTGTTTGAGTCCTATGGAGTTGGCTTGCCATGTTGTCTTCAAAGCGTACATGCTACTTCATGACTCTTTCAGCTTCTCTCCAAATCAGTTTATTCTTACAATCTTTTCAATTTAAAATTTTAGAGAAGACAAAGTTGATCCTTTTGTGCCAGGCCACCTCATAGGTTGCTGTCTGGTTTATGAGTTGGTTGTTCTCGAATAAGGTGGTCACCCGAGTCTAATCAGATGTGACACAGAGTTGAGGGTCATCATGAAGTTGGCAGGGTCATATTGTATAAGACAACTTGGCAGGTGCTCTAGGTGGGGCCAATTATAGTTATGAAAGACAGTGAATATAACCTGATTCAAAGATCCTTTGCTATTTGGTCCAAATCTACACTTTGTCATTACTTCCAATATGCTACGCAACCTGTGATCCAGTCACACCAAAGGATTTATCATACTCTGAGCAAGCCATGTTTTAATCATGCCTTAAGTCACTGTTTATGCTGTTCTCTCTTATAAGAATAGCCTTTCTCCATTATCTATCAGGTGTAATTGTCTATAAAATATACCTGAAATGTTATATTCTCCATAAAACCTCTAGGAATTTTGGTAACTTCCTCATTAGCAATTTTGGGTTATATACTATAAGCATATGACATATAAATACATTGTATTATAATCGTTTATATGTAAGTTTTTCCAACAGAATATCCTTTAAGTTTAGGGATGGTGAAATCTCATTCATTTCTAAATATTCTAGTAAATATTTAGATAACACATACTCAATGTGTGTTTCTTGAAAGGAAGAAATCAAGATGATTCAAGGGGAGATACTTCTATAATAAGGAAGAGTCCCTGGAAAGAGTACCTGTAGCTGATTCACAAGTCTGTGTCACCCAAGATATGCTCAAGTATTAAGGGGGGAATGTATGTACTAAGTATGATGAACTCTCAAAATTTGGGTCAAAGAACCAGAATACTGTTGTTGTTGTTGTTGTTTTTTTACCATTTGCCATCTCTGTTTGACTAAGAAGTGTTGCAGATGGATTTTTATTGCTCCTTCATTCCCTTCCAACCTGAGAAAGAAATTTTCCTCTGAGGGCACTTTCGTTTGTGTCTGAAGGGAGTGACCTTGTATTCTCAGAAAAACAACTCTGTATTTGGGGTTGTTTGTCAACACATGCAGGGGCATTTTGGGGACAAACTCTTTTATTTGGGGCTGTTTACTCCTGTTTCTTACCAATAGTATTATTTCAGGGGGCTTTTTGCCTCAACTGAGCTTTCATTAAGGACCTTACTGGAATATCTGTGGCTTTTTAAAAAAGCTTGATGACAATGTCAAGAAGCCTGGCTTTAGAAACCGGCTCAAAAAAGCCTGACCTAAGGGATTGTTTGTAATCTGGCTGTTGTGTGTGTACTTTGTGCCAGTTCCCATTCTAGGTGTTGGAGGTAGAATTTAAGAGAAAAGAAAAGACACATTTCTATACTCATAGTGTTTATAATCCAGAACAGCATACAGATAAATGACTTGTTATAACGTGGGTAGTGAGTGCTATCATGAGAAAAGCACAAGATGCTATGTGACTTCATAGAAATGGCACCTATCCAAATTCAACTTTCAGAGAGAAGAACTGAGTTAAGTCCCAGTAAAGAAAAATTGCAGTGTTAAAAGTGAATGATTACGGAAAACGAATGACTAATACATTTAGCTAGAGCAGTATTGAGCATAATTTCTGTTTCGTTTTGTAAGTTGTCAGTTTATTCTCAGTAGAATGGATGTAGATAAGCTATGGAACTTAACATAACTAGTATTCAGCTTGGCCAGCCCCTCTGAGTGAACATCTGTAACACTGGTCAGTGAAAAACCAGGTAAGAATTATTGGTCAGGATTTTCAAAAATCCATTTCAGGGCATCTTTGGAAGTCTGCACTACCCTTTCCTCCTAAACATACGTTAAAACAGATGAGGTGCAATGGTGACAGCTTGGATAAGATTCTTGTCCACGAATACCATAACTTGACTGAGACAAATGTGGACCTGTTGTCAGAAATAATTGTATCTGGCAGCTTGTATGCTGCAAAAATACTGGCATGAAGTCACATTGTCACTGCAGAGGCTTGAGGTCGAAGCAAAAGCACTTAAAACCATTGTGAGATGCAGTATACGGAAGGGAAAAGTTTTTATCTCATAATGCAAAATCAATATGGAATCCTGATCCAACTTTTTTTGGTCTTTCCCCTTGGGAAAATTTGGTGTCTTAGGCAGTTTATGCCAAGCAGCCTGCCATGTGACGTGCACTAACTTCCTTTAGACTTTTCAATATCACAATCAATTTGAGGCCATCAGATAGAGCTTCTAGCCAAGGCTTTCAAGCAGACAATTCCCAGATGTGTTATGTGTAGTGAAGCCAAGATAATGTCTTCTGGAATAGTAATGTAACTTCTCTACAAGATGCATCCCTTATGGAAAACAAAACAAAACAAAACAAAACAAAACAAAACAAAACTCATGTTGATGTTTTGAAATTGGCCTTAAAATTTTGAGTCGGTTTTCTCTGATAACCTTCTCCATGTCTACTTTATGACAAAGAATAGTTTGGGTTCTTATTAATTTAATTGTGTTATTTAATCGGCCTGAAAATAACAATTAAGGAAGGCTTCTCTTTTCTTTTTTTTTTCTTTTTTTAATTTTTAGAGTGAGAGAGAGAGAGAGAGAGCATGAGCAGGGGTGAGGGCAGTGGGAGAGAGAGAGAATCTTAAGCAGGCTCCACACAGTGCAAATCCTATGTGAGGCTCGATCCCACAACCCTGGAATCACGACCTGAGCCAAAGTCAAGAATCAGACACTCAGCCTACTGAACCAGCCAGGTGCCCCAAGGTGTCCTTCTCTTAACTAATCTTCCAGTGGTAGTGGCATGCATATTTTGGTATGTGTTGGGGATAGATATTCTCAATTATCAGATATTGATGATGTTCTCTGAAATATAATTGATGACAGAATGAGTTGAAAATTTAAATCATGGTGCCAATTCATCAGATATATTAACCTCACACTTCCTATGTGGTATTGAGTACCTAATGTACCTAATGAGGTATTGAGAGTTCCACGTTGGGCAGGAACATAATACAGGTAACCTGCTGAAATTTGAATTTCAGGAAACAAGTGAAAAGGTATCATCTTTTTCAATTCAGTCCACAGCAACTATTTTTTTTAAATAGATGAGAAAAATTATCATTTATTTGTGTATTATGGATTGTCCACCTTAAATATCTAAGAAATTATATTAGATTTGCTTGAAAATCAGATATTAGAACATTAGATGTTAGACTTAAAAGTTATTAGGGGCAGAAAAAGAATAATCAGGAAAGTTAAAAAGTTACATACACAAAAGCAATTGCTTCCTATTTGCTTTCAAACTGACTATTGTTAGTAAAGCAGAAAAAACAGTTATAAACTGGTAAAACAGAAAAAGTCTTGTAAATTATGACGGCCTCTGATTAAGCTTAAGCAGTGTGTACAACCTATCCCAAGAAAGTAGAAACAAAAGCAGCAATGATAACAAGAATGTTGCTGAGGAATAGAATGTAGAGAGATAATAGGTTTCTGGATGGGAAGACTCAACAGGCTAAATTAATCTGTATATAAATTCAGATTAATATAAATGAAACATGATAAAAAATTAAACAGGAATTTTTTGTGTTTAATTCTGTGCTTTAATAATAGCTTTATTTTTGAGTATTCTGTTACATAAATTTCCAAACATAGACAGAAGTAGAGAGAATAATGAAATGAACTTCCGTGTACCCATCACCCAGTGTCAATGTCAAAAATTATTAGCACATAGCCAAACTTTATTTATTTATACCCCCAATTATCACTCCATCCTCATGGATTATTTTGAAGCAAATCCCAGACATCATATAATTCACCTATATGTAACTCTAAAAGATAAGAACTAAAAAAAAAAAAAAATGTATTGCTGTGATGTCATTATTCCATTCTAAAAAATTAGCAAAAATTTGATGGCTTCAAATCAAATACCAATCAACATCAAATTGTAGACCCGGGGCTCGGGCTCACAGACCGCCAGATCATGACCTGAGCCAAAGTCAGACGCTCAACCGACTAAGCCACCCGGGGGCCCCTGCCATACCTACTTTTTAACAGGTCATTCTCACTTATTTTTTCCTTTCACTTTTCCCTCTAGAGCTGTTACAGATGGCACAGTTATATAGCTACATACCTGCTCAATGGACTACTTCTAATTTTATTGTGAATTTCTTCATTTTTTCCAATGTTTACCGAAGCTCTGATCATTTTTCTAATCTTCTTGCAATGAAAAACCTATAATACATACATAAAATATAGTATTTGTAAATACCTGCCTTAAGGGAAACAAGATTTTAAAAAATGCCACAGTTTATTGGCTTCAATTATATATAAAAAGCAGAAACTTCTGAATCCTTTGCCTTTCCTTCCTTTGTTGAGATTATTATGCTTTAAAAAATCTGCATAAAAATCTAAAATGGAAAAAAAACTAATAAATATTATCCGAAAAATGATCTTGAATATCTTAATTAAAATATGAATCCACACAGATATGGAGATAAAAGTAACTAGTTCTTCAGTTACTATATATAGTATCCTACAGTTAAATGTTTTATTTTTATTATCTACTTATTTTTTAACTTTCTAGTTACAAAAATGTTTTGTTTATACTATATTAAGTTGCTATTATTTTATATGCTTTTATGTTTTTCCTTGTGTCTTTTTAATGACTTAAAAATCCATCTATGAAGAAACAAGCTTAAGTTAGAAGTTGTCTAACATTTATCTGTTTTTGAGGGGAAGGGTGAAGGGACAGAAACTTGAAAAATAGAATAAACACTAATATAAGAAGACAAGAAAGAACAACTTAAACACAGGAAATCAAGGTTCTGGATAATCTCAATAATTTAGAGTGATAAAGTGGATAGAATATGGTTTCTGGTATCTGTGAGTCATGAGTTCTTTTCAAACTCCTTTACTTATAGCACTGTTCAAATTGTTAATTATCTCTGGAACTCAGCTTCCTTATTTCTAAAAAGTAACACATATAAGTTGCCTCTCAGATTGTTTAGAGAACAATATGACAGCAACTAATAAATTCATGGATAAAATATGTAATTAATATTTTTTATTTATTCATGTATATTTTATTCTAGATATGATTTCAGATTATATTTGATAACTTTTAATGTTAAATTTATTTTCAAAACTAGCCTGTAGATGATGCAATTTATACATTTTATATATATATACATATACATATATATACATATATACATATACATATATATATATATATATATATATATACACATATATATATATACATATATGAAATACCTGGTTTGCCAATAGTGTTAGGTCCAAAGGATGAGTAAGATAGTATCCCTGCTACAACAAACCCACCATTTTTTCTTTCTACCTCTGCCAGAGGGCCCCCTTGGACTTAGGTTTGATTGGCTATGATTCTTTAGACAATATCTATAACAAATCAGAAGAACTTCATATATAGTCTTATAGCAAAATAATTGTAGAGTATTTCATTCAGTACTGAAATGATCCACCTTGCATTAAATTCTAGTATATTAGTTCTCCCCTATTTTTCTTTCTATTATTTCCTTGGAGGGAGTAAACTTAATTCTCTAATTCTATCCCAGAGGTCTTATTTTTCTTTGCCTTTATCATCATCACACTTTATTGGCAGCCAGTATAGTGCATGTCTCTGTAGCTATCTTGCAGTTACAAGTATAAATTCCTGTCAGGCGTATTGATTATGATTCTTATTTCTCCACTGTGCTTGTTTCTAGTTCTGTTCACTTGGTTTTCTACTTTGAAATTTTGCTACCTACAATATCCTCTTGGCCATCTCCTCTAGAAAGTTTGCACATTAATTCATCCTTCAGAATTATTTCATTAAATTCCTTTTATTGATGATCTCCTGGTTGCTAGGGTGGTTATATGCAATTATTTGAAATAATCTAAAAGAACCCAGAGGGCCCAAAGTAGTTATCCCTATTAAAACACACCTTCTCGTTGGGCACCACTTGTTAAATAGTTTACTCATTCTATATAGACCCATAATCACTGTAATCAATGAAAAGGTACAGAAAATCTTGGTTACTTCTGAATTTCAAATTATTTTCTCATGTCTTTTCAAATCTATAGAGCTTGGTGAAGCTTTCCTACAATAGAAAACTGCATGCAAGCACCCAAGGGTCAAGCCTTTCCCAACCTAAGCTTAATGGCTTTGCTGAGCGAGCTAAGATAATTCATAAAAATCACAGAAGAGCAGATTCACCTGTTACCATGTATAATAACATCTCAAAGAGACAGCTAAACGTGACAGCTAAGGGGACTTGCAATTGAGAGAGAGAGAGAGAGAGAGAGAGAGAGAGAGAGAGAGAGAAAGAAAACATGAACAGAGTTGAGAGCCATATAATTATGCTTATTCACACTATGACTAGCTTTAAAGTGATTTATTCAAAATGGTTACCCATGTACTCTTAGTCACCCCCTTTCTTGACTACATGCTAATTCTGATTTGGGCATTTGTCTCTAGAATATATTGGTTCTTCCTCTTGAAAGAGAATTGTGCTGCATTTTCAGTACTATTTAAATCAGTTAATCATATTCCCCAATTATCCCATAACATTAGTTATTTGAATTTCAAGTTGCAATGTTCTTAGAGAAAGCTTAATATCTTCATTATACATACAGTCACGGTTAGCTAATTAGCATCCTGAATGCTGCAGTTTAACCCTGGATGCCACTATCCTTGGCTTCAGTGTTATATTGGGTTTTATCATTTAAAAATTCTTAATGATATTTGAAAATACTATTGTTGAATTCTACTTAATAAGAAGCCCCCTTTGAAAGTTTCCAGGCACCATATAAATGTATTACGGCTTTCATCTATTGGTTTATAAATAAAAGCACCCTTGAATGTTTTCCAAAAGAGTAATACGATTTAAAATATAGTTAATGAAAATTAAGCTATATTGGTTTTCCTGGAGGACAATTGCACTACATAATTAATTTTAAAACTCACTGTTTATTTCTTCAGTTTGTTGAGAAAAAATAAACAGATTCAAAATAATAAAGCTAAGAGAACACACTGCATTTTGACATTGTCTCTAATTAAAGGATCAGTACCTCAGAAACAATTTTACCTTGTTTGAGTTGCCATTGTACTTAAGGCTTTTTTTCTCCATTCCTTACATAGGGATTCTTATCTTTGAAATAAAAGATGTAAAGGAGCTGCAATTATTTCTGTTATTAAAATAAGCATCTTGCAATTTTACAAATTTTAACATTTAGGTTTTGATATTTTAACTTAGTGATTATTATACAATGGACAAAACCATAAATCAACATAAGTCAGAGAGGTGAAGTGATGTGCACTCGATTACATGTTGAGCAATGACAGAACTGGTACTAAAACTTAGGCTTCTGGATATCCAGTCTAGTGCTTTTTCCTTTATCTGGACTTTTGGTGCCTTGTGATCACTTGATTTGCAGTATCCCAGAAAATATACATTTAAGGTTCTTCATGTCTGTCCATGACCTGATAGCTCATTTCAGTTTGGCACTCAATAATATTGCATTGTCCGGGTGTCTGGTTGGCTCAGTTGGTAGACCATGTGATTCTTGATCTCAGAGTTGTGAGTTCGAGCCCCACATTGGGTGTAGAGATTACTTTTTATAAATAATAATAATAATAATAATAATAATAATAACATTCCATTGTCTGGATGCATTGCCATTTATCCATTTATCTATGGAGGAACATCGTGATTGCTTCTAACTGTTGGAAGTTTTGAATAAAACTATTATAAAATCCATGTGCAAGTTTCTGCATGGAAATAAGTTTTTTCAGTGCCTTTAGGTAGAGTGAGATATCTGGATTGTATCATATAGAAAGAACATGTTTAATTTTGTAAGAAATTGCCAAACCATTTTCCAAACTGGCTGTACCATTTTGCTTTTCCTCCAGCAGTGAATGAGCATCCCTCTTGCTTCACATTCTCACCAGCATTTGGTGTCAGTGTTCTGGATTTTGGCCGTTCTAATAGGTGTGTAGTAGTATCTCATTCTTTTAATTTGTGTTCCCTGATGACATTAGGTGTGGAGCATGGCATCTTTTCCACAGCAATCTTTTAACAAAGTCATTCCCTTCTTAAAACTCATCATTGACTCCCCATTGCTTCTGAAAAACAGACTCTATCATGGCTTTCCTGATTTGGCACATGTATAGCTAACTCATTTTGCATTAGGTATATATTGTTGCTGTAACAAATTACTACAAGCTACATACACTTAAAACACAGGACTTATAACAACACATATTTATTATCTTAAGGTTCTCATAAGTCAGAAGTCCAACATGGGTCTCACTGGGCTAAGATCAAGGTGTCAACAGGACTGTGTTCATTTTGAGATTCCAGGGAAGGATCTTTTTTGTTGATGAAGGTGTTGGCACAATTCAAGTCCACAGGGTTGTAGGACCACATGTCTCTATTTCCTTGCTTGCTGTCACCCAGGGGCCACCATTAACTTCTCTTTTTAGTTTTTGTACATTGACCTCTACACCTCAGAACCAGCAATAGGGCATCTATCCTTTTCAGACTACCATCTCTCTGAACTTTCTTTCATAGTCCCATCTCTCTTTGACCACAACCTAGGATGTTTTTGACTCGTAAGGACTTGAGTGACCAAACAAGTGATACACTTGTGTAATCCAGGATAATCTCCCCATCTCAAGGTATGTAACCTTACTGACATCTGCAAAATACCTTTTGCCATGGGTTCACAGATTCCAGAGGGTGTAATAATTTTTGGAGGGCCATTATTCTGCTTATCACACAGCTCATATTACCTTGATCTCCATTTCCCCACAGTGGCTTCCTTTCTTTTTGCAGACCTGTGAAGCACCTCCCTACCTCAGATACTTTGAATTTTCTGGGCCTTGCTCCTTGGATTTCTTCTTCTGACTCTTTGTATGGTAGTAGACTTAGTCAAAGTTGGTTCTGAAAGCAGGTCCAACTGAACCCATAGTAGGGATTTGGTCAATTGAAACTACAAGAACTTGGGGAAGACAGAAGCTGTAGACAAGACATTGAGTCTGATGGTAATACAGTTTCTCAGACCTACATGTTTGGACTGTTAGCCCTTGGTCCCTGATGTACTGGAAGAGGACAAGTTCCTGGCACATGATTTTTTTTCCCTGCAATTGATATCCACCCTTGTATTGGGGTAAGAGAAAAGTTACATGAGGGTTTATCAAAAGTCATCATGAAACTGCATTTGCGTTCCTCTACTCTAATGCTACATCTTTTCTTTTAGCATGAGGGGTCAGTAGGCTACTGATTTTGAAACAGAATCATGAAAAGAAAGAGTGCATTGCTACTGAGAGAGGATGAGAACACCAGTTACTTTTCAGACAGAAGTTTGTTCTAAATTATATTTTCCTGACTCTCTAAGGATTTCTTTCCCACCTAAAGATGGGCTCTTAAATGTCAATCTTGATCTTTTTGCATGGAGAGTGAACAAATATATATTGCATAATTGTAAACTGGGAAACTAATAGAGCATATAGAATAGAGTCAGTGGTGTGTCAGCCCTCCTGGTCTGATGAAACTCCAGAGATATTCATCATCTGGTATTAGAAAATGCAGTACAGCCCTTAGAAATGTCATTGCTATTTTCAACTCAACATTAGTTTGGGACTGGTGAATCAATTAATCAATCAAAGTCTCTTAAAACAGTATAGTGTTTTAAAAGATAAACATGTCTGCCTCAGCATTTAAAATTTGATGGACTGAAGAAGAAAAACTTTTCCCTGTTTATGTTCCGGGTATGGATTTAATTTCATTTAAATTCAATTTCATTTCTTCACATTAACTAAGGAAAATGTTGTATCTCAAGATATGACCTGGTCTATAACAGTGGAATGGGCAGTCTAAAATGGGTATGATCTGGAACTAAGGAAATGGAATGTAGGTGTGGAAGAGGATGAGCCATTATAATGAATCCTAGCCTTTATGTAAAATCTAGCTACTAAGGGCTTGCATTTGTTGAGGCTGTTGATTGTTGAGGGTGTTGGCAGAGAGTGGTATTTAACGTGTTAATGGAGAATCCACAGGGAGGCAGTAATGAGGAATAGACATCTGTTGTCACTAGAGATAGGAATGTAATCAGAGTGAGGCAGTACCCTTCTTCCAAGGGTCTAAAACACAGAATTTAACACAAGGGTCCAAGTATCAGGAGTGTGATCTTGATGGAGGCTGAACTTGGGAATGGGGCAAAATACCTGGCTGCAAAACCAAACAAACATAAGGTTGATTTGATGTTCAGTCACAGATCATTGAGCTAGAGTTTCTTCAGTCCATCCTTGATGAAATCACAACAGGATTTATCATAGTGAACTCATTGGGATTGTAAGTGGAGGTTAAGGAGCACAGCCATAAGGAGATGAAAAAACTATTACAGAACATTCTCCAAAACTTGTGGCTTTTTTTTAAAACACTAATTTCTTTCCCTTTCTTACTTTTTGACCCACTTCTGTCCTTTTTCTTTCTCTTCTTTGGTCCATGGTAAATAGGATTAGAGGCTGACAGTATAGGGGCAGTAAGGAAAATAAGGGAACTTTCTTTTTCTTTTTAACCTTTGGGAAGTCCTGCCACAGACATTTCTATATATTTCTGAGAGGGGATGTTACAAATGACCATCATTGAAGAAAGTCCTGTTATCCAGTTGGACAAACAGAGATTAGATTATCAGTCACTGGTGTGATCAGTTCGTTTTCTTAAGGAAACACAAGGCATCTGCCCTTTATAGCATCAACTGCAACACTAGAGGTGCGTTATAAAGAATCTCCCCAAATTATTTCCTTTTCTCCTTCTTTTATTTTTTTTTCAGCAAGAGTTTATTTTATTTCTCCTCTTTCTTGTGATTTTAAAATTTGTACTGAATGCACAACAGGGATAAAATACAATTTTTTTCTTGGCACAGAGACTTGCCACCCAGTTGGCATTTTTATTATAAGAACAATTACCTGGGGAGGTGATTTACTGGCAAGAACAAAATCAGTATATCCTATTATCTCCCAGTGTTTCCCTAACAGACTCTCTAGGACATAGTGTTTGGAATTCAGAGGGGGCTTGCGTATAGAATCTGGACATTCTGAAAGCCTGAACAAGGAAAATTGAAAAGCTGAACCTTAAAATCTATATTTCTTTGCAGTAGATACAGTTGCTTATCAAGATGTAATAATGTAAATAACATTTTGCCTTAAGATAAATAGGTAAAGGGATATTATATGTAATTCTTAGCCTCAGAATAATTCAGCTTGCGTTAATAACATCATATTATCATGACCTGTCTTATTAAACTGTGTAAAATAGCAAAAAAGACTTTACTTGACTTTGCATGATGCATTATTGCTTTAGTTAGGTGCTTGGGTGGCTTTCAGTATGTCATATGGAGTGCTGTCAAAGTCTGTAATACCCTGGGGAAATGAATTCACCCTCAAACTAATATTTTTTTCTTTCCTTCAAAAAAAAAGTTATTGTAAACAGTTTATGACACCCCACTGCTGCCTTTTCTTTACCCCAACTCCTTCTCATATTCTTAGGCAGTTACCTAGTACTCTTCTGGTATCTCTGGGTGCTCAGGATTATTCTTATGCATCATTGAGTCCCATGATCTTGGCCTTTTATAATTTATCTTCCATAGTTTTTTTTTTTTTTTCCTTATATGAGTTATCCTTTGGTGTAACAGATAGCTGCAAAACCTAGTGGCTTAAAATAAAAACATTTACTATCTCACAGCTTCTATGGGTCAGGAGTTGGGGAATAGCTTAGCTGGGTGTTTCTGTCTCCAGATCTCTCATGAGGTTTCAGTCAAGCTGCTGATGGACACTAGAGTCATGTGAAGGCTTGATTGGGGCTGGAATACCTGCTTCCAAGATGACTCACTCACATGGCAGTGGCAGGAGGCCTTTGGTTAGGGCAGCTGGCTTTTCTGAAAGTGAGTGATGCCTTTTATCACTGAGTCTTAGAAGTCATACTCCATCATTTCTTCCATACTCTATTAATTGGAAGCAAGTCCCAGTTCACTTTCAAAGGAAGGAAAATCAAGCTCTCTTGAAAGGAGGAATATTGAATAATTCGTGGGCATAGTTTAAAACCACCAAATCTCCCACAACCCACCCATGCCTTCAATTCACCTGTCTCGTGTCTTATGACTTTAGTTCATGATGAAACTACTAGTAACAGAGAGTAATTGTGTTAAAATATTTAGTTTCTCTGTGTAACATAGTATAAAAATGAAAAAAGAGCATACAGCCAGTTCATGTCGTGGCTCTGCCATTTACTAATTATATGACTTTGGGAGAGTTATTTAACCTTTATAAACCTCTTATCAACCATTAAATGGAGATTTTGATGTCTACCCTGAAGGACATAATAGAGTCAAAGTCATACATGTAAAGTAACTAAAATGGAGTTTTACATGTAACAGGTTCATAATTGGTGGCTATTAATGACAACAACACTGATTATTATTGTGGCCATTGCATTGCATTTGGGAGCTGTTTATGACCTTGACATAACTCAAAGAAATTTCTAAATGGTGGAAATTACTGTGTAATTTGGCATGGGGCAGTATTTATTACCAGAGCTCCCCTCAGTCCAAAGGCTCACTTCCACCCGCCACTCAGCCAGCCCCTCCATGATCCCACCCAGAGGCTTCAGTGTATTTGGTCAAAGTGTCAGTCAGCATTGGGCCCTGGTTCTGAGCCCCTGCTCTACAGCCTATAAGCTATGCAATCTTAGGCAAACTTTTCAACATTTTTAAGTCGCCTTTCCTCATATATAAATTTAAGGTACTTATTTCCTCTATGTGGCACAGTGAATCAGTTGTAGTAGAAACAACTGTGGCTTAAAAACTGATTTGTCCTTTTTTTGTTTAAGTCAGTAGCTCCCAAACAGGGCTGTTCATTGGAATCCCCAGGAACACTTAAAAAAAAAAATCCTGATGCCTGGTTTCATCCCAGAGATTTCGATTTAATTGTTCTAGAGGCCATGTGGTACCTCCTCATCAGGGGAGGTATTTTTAAAAGCTCCCCTGATATTTCTAACATGTTAAGAACCACAGGTTTAGATTGATAATTTTCTCTCTTACATCAATTGTTAGACCAAATGGTCTAAATAAATTAGATTGCAGTTAAAGTGGTCTAAAAACACGTATTTAGATTTTAACTTTCCATGTTTTTGATCTTCCATTTTTGTTTTTCCTCTTGATAGTTTTATTTTTTCTCAGTATACATTTAACCCACTTATTCAGTACTTCCTAATTTTATTATTCTTGCTTTGCTCAAACCCTGAGTTCCTTGTGCTGAGGTGAAATATTCTACTTTTTTTTTTTTTAAATAAGAAAGGAATAAGCAAGTATAAACTCATGGTGTTGCTTCTAGATAGATTATTCTTCCAGCAGGAAAGATGACACCATGTGGCTTTGGTGGAAGTAGATAGGCATCCTGCTGCTTCATAAGAACCATTGATGAATGGTGCGATTGGCACACTGGACTATGTATTGGCAATAGTGCACATAACAGATGGAGCTGAGTGTAGGCAGTCAAGTGTTCAAGCTCTGTCTCTGAATTGACTAATGGTTTTGATGGCAGAAATTCAAGGCTGAAACACTGGGATGCCAGTCTTTGTGTTGTATTGAATGTCTGCAATTAAAGCTATGAGACCACTCCCTTTCTGCTCTAACTCAAACTTAATTAATTTTGAATTAAAACAAATAGTTTCCATGACCACATGAGGTACATTTTGGGTTTGGTGATCAGGATTAGTGTAATGATGTCTCCACCCCTTGATTATTCCTCACAAAAGACCCCTAAGAAGCCAATTTAAAATGCCATCCAAAGTGGCATGTTGCTGTTAAATATTTTGATATGTATAGGACATTTTCATATCCGTGTCCTAAGTAGAGAATCTGTAGGTGTCCTGTTGGAAAATGCCAGTGACCTAATGTAGCATAGAATCAGTATGGGCGTTTGGCACTCATCCACAACTCTAAGAAGGTCATTTGTCAGGGCTTTCAGAACTAGTTCAGGCTAGGTCTGTCTAAAATAAAGATACAGTTTGAGGTGTAGTTTTCAGATAAAATATTTTAATCATACCTTGTCTGGTTATTGTTCTTATAATTAGCACTGTGGTTAAAACTCAGACCTAATACACCCAAGATCTGGATTTAGTTTCCATGTGAGTTACTTAGCTTTATTCTATCTCATTATCACAGATTGTTCTTTTAATCGTGCTAGGAGCCTTGTAGATACATTCTTTCTGGGGGAAAAAAGTATATAATTACTTTTAGACTTTGTATGCCAATATCCTGAATTCCCTACTTTGGAAGACCATGTAACTCAGATTACTTGCCTGCATGTATGGACAGCAACATATGATCTTGAGTAAATTCAAGCTGAGTTAGTGTAATCTCACCTTGTGTCACCCTATTTACTTTCTTTTAGACACTCCAAGAGTAAAAATATTCATAGGTGTAGGAACTGGGTAATTATAATGAATTGACTAGTGGTTTCATTGAATACATGGAAACAAATAAAAATGAAAACACAATGGTCCAAACCCTTTGGGATGCAGCAAAAGCAGTCATAAGAAGGAAGTGTTTAGCAATACAGGCTTACCTCAAGAAGCAAGAAAAATCTCAAATAATCAACCTAACCTTACATCTAAAGGAGCTAGGTAAAGAACAACAAATGAAGCCTGAAGTCAGCAGAAGAAGGAAAATAATAAAGATAAGAGCATAAATAAATAATACAGAAATTAAAATAACTGATAGATCAGTGAAACCAGGAGTTGGTTGTTTGAAAAAATAATGAAATTGATAAACCTCTAGCCAAACTTACCAAAAGGAAAAGAGAAAGGACTCAAATAAATAAAGTCACAGATGAGAGGAGAAAGAACAACCAACACCACAGAAATACAATTATAAGAGAATATTATGAAAAGCTATATGCCAACAAATTGGATAACCTGGAAGAAATGGACAAATTCCTAGAAACATGTAAACTACCAAACCTGAAACAGGAAGAAATAGAAAACTTGAACAGACCAATAACCAGCAAAGAAATTGAATCAATAATCAAAAATCTCCCAATCTTCCCAGGGCCAGATGTATTCCCCAGGGAATTCTACTAAACATTTAAATAAGAGTTAATATCCATTCTTCTCAAACTATTCCAAAAAAATAGGTAAGGAAGGAAAGCTTCCAAATTCATTCTTTAAGTCTAGCATTACCCAGATACCAAAACCAGATAAAGACCCCACTAAAAAAGGGAACTACAGGCCAATATCTGTGATAAACATGGACACACAAATTCTCAACAAAATACTGGCAAATCAAATCCAACAGTACATTAAAAGAATCATTCACCATGATTGAGTGGGATTTATTCCTGGGTGGCAGGGGTGGTTCAATATTCACGAATCAATCAGCATGATACATCACATTAAAAAAAGAAAGGATAGCAACGATATGATCCTTTCAATAGATGCAGAAAAAGCATTAGACAAAGTACAACATCCATTCATGATAAAAACCCTCAACAAAGTAGGGTTAGAGGGAACATATCTTGACATGATAAAGGCCATGTACGAAAGACCAACAGCTAATATCATCCTCATTGGGGAAAAACAGAGAGCTTTTCCTCTGCGGTGAGGAATAAGACAGGGATGCTCACTTTCACCACTGTTGTTTAACAGAGTACTGGGATTTCTAGTTACAGCAATAAGACAATGCAAAGAAATGAAAGGCGACTAAATCAGCAAGGAAGAAGTCAAACAGTCACTATTTGCAGATGACATGTTAATCCTATAGAAAATCTTTAAATCTAACGTGTCAGTGCCATTATTTAAGGCACTGGCAAATTGTGGTCCCTACCTGTTTTTAGGTTTGCTTCCAAAGCCAGGGTCCTCAAGTCCCTAAGCACAGCTATCAATTCTGACACAGTTATCTTTGTGTTAGTAAGAAGAGATGAGGCTCTGTTTGAATAATGAACCTGAAACATCAATAGCTTACCAAATACAAGTTTTTACTCATGCAAAGTCTACTGTGTTCTCAGTGGTTCTCCAGGACACTCTCTTCAAGAAGTGACTTAAGGAGACACTCAGCTAGCATCTTGAGAAGCTGTCATCTCAATATGTGGCTTCTAGGTCCTACATCAGGGAAAAGAGAGAAACCTCCAGAACTTGTTCTGTTTACAGCTCAAAGTTTAGAACTCACTGGGGAATGTGTACCCGGGAAAAGGAGGGTGAAAGAGGACCTGGTAAGCACAGAATACACTTTGCCACACTACCACTTAATTCTCTTCATTTCCCTTCTCTGAAGTTCACCTCATATTTCATTGCTTGCAGGTGTCTCCAAACTACTCTTCTTGGCTTTGGTCTCTTGTGTCTTCAATACATTCTAAACACTGCTGCCAGAGTACTCTTATAACAGTGCTTTTGTAGTATCAATTCTCTGCTGCAATATCTTCAGTATCCGCTCTCCATTAATTACAAACACAGTTTAGATTCCTCAGTTGTGTCTGGTAAGACTTTACAGTTTGGCTCCAGGCTACATTCTGAAGCTTATCACTGTGCATCTCCAGTATGAACACTCTGCTTGAATTCTCAACTCCAGCTCTATTTACGGTCTCCCAAACACACCATGCTCAGGTCTACCTCTGCATGATCATTTTCACTATTCCTTCTACCTCTGTCTGTCCCTGAAGTGTTTCTGATGCAGAAACCCAAAGCAATTGCTTTCTCTCTGCTGTATTCCCATTTCATCTATTATTTGTGTCATTCAGCTGGCATGGGCATTGACTGGTATCATTACTTAACTTCTCATGGGCATTTGTCTTATCTCTTCTATTAGTTCATTTGTAAGACAGGAGCTATATCTCTGCATTTCTCATATCTCAGAAAGATACTAAAAACAGTCATGTATGGTAAGATTTGTTGGGAAGAGTGGGTGCCTGAATATTGAGTAGGGAGCCCTAATGTGCTTTCTGTGATCCATAGCTCTGGTTTCATGTAGTGATGTATTAACATTAAGATGGGATTTGTATTCTTATTTCTAGTACATGTTGACAGTGTAGGATCTTTGGCTTAGAAGTCTTAAGGTGAATATTGTATTTCCTGATGGTAATATCTTTGCTTGGTTTTATATAAATGAAGTTTTAAGGTCTCTTCATTTAGTGACCCAGGAAAGTTCATGGTTCATGGTAGTGAATTTTTGGTATTGGATTCTGCTTTATATCAATGCATTAATATCATGATTAACAAGTGACTATACAGTTAAGAGGGCTTTGGAGTCAGAGAGCTTTGGGTTCAAATTATGGAACCAGAACATGTGACTATGTGCTTTAGAGACTCAACTTCTCTGTTGAGTTTCCATAAAATGGTTATAATATCTACCTCCATTACTGAACTGTTGAAATAATGAAATGACATAGTCTCTAAGATACCTAGCACAGCACCTTACAGATAGTTATTGTTCAAAAAATGGTTAATTCTACAACTAATATATATGCTATTTAAGAAAATGTGTCACTTTATTTGAGTCTAAAAAGCAACATTGCTTTTGTTATTTTTTAGTTATTTATCTTCCTGGAATTTCTTTGCAAAAAAGAGGCAGGGAGAGGAGCACATCCATAGAAGGCTCCTTCCAGAATGATTTTGGCATCAGGTACCCACCAAAGCTCCCATGCTGTGACCACTGTACAGATAAGAAAGAATCTCCACTTTGTGGCCCACTGGGCTGCTGGAACTGTTCCCTGTAGGGACTCCAGAGCTGGGTGGGTTATGAAAGGTATGGTTAATTGTGGGAGGAGGCTGTGATGAAATATGGTTGCTCATAGAATCAAGTAAAACCATAATGGCTATTGGAATACAAAGGGCAGCTCCATTTAGAACATCAAAATAAAGAGTAAGAAGTTATAAAAGGAAGACACTGGTTCATGCCCAGTCTTATTTTGTTTTGCTTCCTAGTAGAGCAGCTGAATGAGAATTTAATTTGTTGTGAGTGCTGGCAGTGCACAGGGAAAAAAATAGAATTTACAAATGTTTTGAATTACTGGGAAGCTTGTGCAATTGTATGCACTGTTCAGTTTTATACATTTTTATGAGTGAGATACCTTGTTTCAGTAGTGGGGGTTGAGGCTGCTGTGAACAGTATTTGTAACTCCATTGTATTCTAAACAATTTAACAGATTTATCTGAGGTTTGAGGAACAAAAGACTTCAGCAAGTACATAAAGCAAAATGTGGCAGGTTTGATTTGATACTGAATCCAAAAGGCATGTTCACAGAAAGGGGTAAAGTGAAAGGAAGGGACAGTGGGTGTGGCAAATGGCAGTGCTTTCTTCATTTAGTTTATCCCAGCTTCTTCTTTTCCTTTCCTGGCCTTTGAAAACCTAGTGCCCAGTAAGAACTACCAAGGATTTCTTAAGCTACCTTTTCTTTACCTGCTGTAAAAACTAATAATTTCTATGGTGAGGAAATTATTCAAAACACTGATACTTTAGCAGCTTTAACCATTTAGGCTTTCAAACTTAAAAAAATAAACCTTAAATATTATAAATACATACAGATCTGGATTATAAGCAAAGTTTATTAAACTGCATCAAAAGTTTCTTAGATTTCTTAGAAAAAGAAATCAATTTTCTTGCATTTTTGGCAGGATCTAAAAAATATTTACCTAAGATTGGAACTTCCTGAGTTCTAAATCAAGGCAAGAATAGAGGATATAGAATAAAAAGAAGTTATTGTACACTGAGTTGAAAGAGTAAGAATAATCATGGGGCTTGCATTGGAAAGCTGGATTTATTTCCTTTTTTTAAAAAAAATATTTATTTGTTCTGAGAGAGAAACACAGAAAGAGAGAAAGAGAGAGAGAGAGGCAGAGAGAGAATCCCAAGCAGGCTCCCTGCTGTTAGTGCAGAGCATTGATGTGGGGCTCAAACTCATGAGCCGTGAGATCATGACCTGAGCTGAAACCAAGAGTCAGATGCTTAACTGACTGAGACACCCAGGTTCCCTGGATTTATTTTCTTAAAAAGATTTCCTCATTGCTTCCCTAAAAGCAATGTAAGTGGCCTTTTGACAGATACGTGATGAGAGAAAGTTATCAGGTGTCTTTCTACTCTTCTAACTAGCACTGGCTGCAGTGCAAGCACTGGCAGGTGATAGATAGTTCATGAAATTATAATAAAAGGCAACAGGCATTGGTGAAAGAGGTGCTGGAGATAGGCTCAGAGCTGAAGCTACCCCTTGGCTCCAGTCCACCTCAAGAAACATAATTCAAGTGAAAACAGTTTTCTTGTTGTATAAAAGAACAGTTTCAAGGGAGGGATTCTTTCATGTACCCACCATATCCTGCTCCCTCTCTTTAGAAATTCTGGAGTTGGCATTACCTTCTGGGTCTTGGTCAGGCTACTGCTTAGGACTTGCTAAGAATAAGCCAGCAGACAGTGTCTAGAATTGTGACGTGATCAAGTCTAGGCAGGAGTCAAAATGGGAACAGAGGCAGGGAAGTAGGGGCAAAAAAGGGACACATGCTCTCAAGTGATACAGAGACAAAAAAAGTGAAAAAGGAGAGGAGAGGAGAGGAGAGGAGAGGAGAGGAGAGGAGAGGAGAGGAGGAGAGAAGGAATAAAAAATCAGGCAGCCCAATTCAGTACTCAGTTCTGAGCATCTTCAGAGTAAAGACAGAGAGCAACTTTGCCCTTTGGATTACATGTCTCAGTCTTCCCAGGTACCTCACTCTAATCTTAAAAGAACAAACCAAACAAAACTGTTCCTAGGGAAACCTTGGGTTTATCCAGGGAATCTAATAAGAATAGATCTCCAGAATTCGGATGTTACTGAACAACTGCATATAGATTACCCTTTTCCTCCTTATACAGGGCTGGAGACTTCTCCTCTTCTCTCTTCCTTTTCTCTTTCTCCTTCCTACTCTTCTGCTTCACTTTATTGCCATTATTTGTACTTCTTCTCACTTAACAGCAACCATGGCCTTTTTTGACCCTGGTAAAGTTTAACATTGCTAGGGCTGCATGTATGATTGCTTGCTCTTTTTTTTTTTTTTTTTTTTTTTTAATTCCTAATAGGTCCTAGACTTTAATCATGGCTGCAGGTGAGTTGAAGACTAATATTTTCTAAACTTTGGCTTGTGTGAGTATAAATGTATATAAGAATATATCCACATTATATTCTTTTTTTTGTACTTCTCTTTTTTTAATTTTATTTTTTTAATTTACATCCAAGTTAGTTAGCATATAGTGCAACTGTGATTTCAGGAGTAGATTCCTTAGTGCCCCTTACCCATTTAGCCCATCCCCCCTCCCACAACCCCTCCAGTTCTCCATATTTAAGAGTCTCTAATATTTTGTCCCCCTCCCTGTTTTTGTATTCTTTTTGCTTCCCTTCCCTTGTGTTCATCTGTTCTGAGTCTTAAAGTCCTCATATGAGTGAAGTCATATGATTTTTGTCTTTCTCTGACTGACTAATTTCACTTAGCATGATACCCTCTAGTTCCATCATGTAGTTGCAAATGGCAAGATTTCATTCTTTTTCATTGCCGAGTAATACTCTATTGTATATGTGCCACATCTTATTTATCTGTTCATCCATCAATGGACATTTGGGCTCTTTCCATACTTTGGCTATTGTTGATAGTGCTTCTATAAACATGGGGGGTGCATGTGCCCCTTTGAAACAGCACACCTGTATATTCCTTGGATAAATACCTAGTAGTGCATTTGCTAGGTCATAGCGTAGTTTTATTTTTAATTTTTTGAGGAACCTCCATACTGTTTTCCAGAGTGGCCGCACCAGCTTGCATTCCCACCAGCAGTGCAGAAGAGATCCTCTTTCTCTGCATCCTTGCCAACATCTGTTGCTGCCTGAGTTGTTAATGTTAGCCATACTGCCAGGTGTGAGGTGGTATCTCATTGTGGTTTTGATTTGTGTTTCCCTGGTGATGAGTGATGCTGAGCATTTTTTCATGTGTTGGTTGGCCATCTGGATATCTTTTTTGGAGAAGTGTCTATTGAATCCACATTATATTCTTAATCAAGATCATGCCAATGCATTATTGGAAGAACTAGGTTAAATAAAGATTACATATTATGTAGGAAGAGGCTAGTTACCCTTAGAAAATACCTGATTTTCCTAAGGCTCTGAAAACTAAACTACAAACATAAACATTTTCCAAAAGTTCTTTGTATCAATTTTATTTGTTTTCTCAGAAGATTTGGTGATCTGATTCACACTTATGGTTTGTTTGTTCATTTAATCTATGCTTATTTTTCTGCTTTACTAGTTTGAGTATTTCTTTTCCAACAAGTTTTCAGGGAAGAATTCTTAGAAATGCAGACTACAACCACTCTATGGCCCATCTTACCACCTGTCCAGATCTTTTCCTAAAGACATAATAGTAGGGAAAATAGGAGAATACTATGCATTTCTTCTGGAAGAGAGTGGATATTTATTATATAAAGACTTAGTAATATCCTTCCCTTAAGAGGCTGAGGGCATGGTCTCACTCTGTCTTTATTTTTTATTTTTTATTTTTTTAATGTTTATTTATTATTGAGAGACAGAGTGAGCATGGGAGGGGCAGAGAGAGGGGGAGATACAGAACCTGAAGCAGGCTGCAGGCTCTGAACTGTCAGCACAGAGCCCAACGTGGGGCTCGAACTCACGAACAGCGAGATCATGACCTGAGCTGAAGTTGGAGGGTTAACTGACTGAGCCACCAGGGCACCCATGTTTTTTTGTTTTTTTTTGTTTTTTTTTTTTTTTTTTTTAATGTTTTTATTTTATTTTCGAGAGACAGAGTGAAAGTGGGAAGGGGCAAAGAGAGAGGGAGACACAGAATCCGAAATAGGCTCCAGCCTCTGAGCTGTCAGCGTGGAGTCCAATGAGGGGCTCGAACTCACCAATGGTGAGATCACCTGAGCTGAAGATGGACACTTAACCGACTGAGCCACCCTGGTGCCCAGACTCTGTCTTAAACAAGGCTCAGGCTTGTCTGATGTAACTTTGGGGATTTAACATACCAGCCAGGGAGCCACATACCGCAAATCTGCAGGCACATGGCCCTGAAAAATAACTAAGGGTTTATACTATATATAAGACTCTGAATGTACTTTTTTTTTAAGGACTCTTTTGATATATAGAGTGTCTTAGCAGTGATGGTCTCTGAGCCAGTGGTTGGTTACTCCTTTTTATTATTCTTTCGCCCCCATAAATGCATTGGTTCCATGGTTGTACCTCAGGCACAAATGAGAATATCTCAACATTTGTGGGTCAAATGACATTTTTGTTATTCTATTCTGCGATTGAATATTGGGATTAGTGTATTGTGTAATTTTATTGCTTTAAAGTTTTCTATTATGTTTTCATATTATTGAATAACTACTTTTCATTTAGTCCAATAATTAAATAAGATATTGGTTATATATACAGATAGAATCAGCAAGAGGCTTAAAATAACCCATTTTAATAATCACATATGTAATGATCACATTTAATGGTCACATTTGTAATGTCATTTAAATACTGTTGGGTGATTTTCAAGTGGCTGACTGACATTTTCCTTAACTGTATTTCCTTATATTTACTTTATTTTCTTAAAAATCAGTGGCTAAAAGCAAATGTAACAAAATGGACAGTGATAGTCCACTGAGTGTGATAAAAATCTAAGAGTGGGACCTGGGTATATTTTTCAGGTACAGTCCTTTGGGACAATTATGTAAGCTTTATGTTCACACATGGCCCCTCCTAATTTCTCCAGGTTCCGAACCTGCTCTCCTCCTATTTGTTTTCCACATGAAATGTCTCCCACTTCCACCTTCCCACCACTGGGCTTTGTAAAATTTGTTTCCTCTGATTGGAACATCTTTTTCTATCTTCATTACCTCATAAACTCTTCCTTCTTTAGGGCTAGTAGCACAACGTTCAGAAAGCAATTGGCAGTCGTTCCAACTGCTTCCAATCTGCCTGTGATGAGTCTTATTACACACCGCACTTGTCCTTCATAGCATTGTTGCCACTGCAGTTGCACATTTATTTATGTGATCCTTTGGTTAATGACTTTCTCCCTGCAAGAATGTAAGTGAAATGAAGATAGGAACGGTGTTTGTTTCCGTTTTCCTAGCATAGTTCCTGGAACAGAGTATTACATAGTTGTTGAATGCATGTTTAAATGAATAAATGGATGAATATAGGAGGTAAAGAAATTTATTATTAATACTAATTATTATTTGTTTTTAAGATACAGGATCTTGTCAGTCTGAAACCTTCACTTGTGTGAATATCTGTTTTGGAAGAAATAATGCAAATAATATAGATTCTACCAGGAAAAATTTGGTTCAAAGATGAAACATGAAGTTTAGTAGAAGGGTTCTTTAAAGTCTAAATGGAGTGCATCTGGGTGGCTCAGTTAAGCATCTGTCTTCAGCTCAGGACATGATCTCGTGATTCATGAGTTTGAGCCCCACTTTGGGCTGTCTGCTGTCAACAGAGAGTTCACTTTGGATGTCTGTCCCCCTCTCCCTGCCCTGCCCCTGCTCACATGCTTTCTCTCTCCCTCTCTCTCTCTCTGTCTCTCTCTCTCTCTCCCCCTCCCTCTCTGAAAAACAAACATTAAAAAAAAGAAAGAAATAAAAAAAGCCATTTAAAAATCAATTCTAAATGGAGAGAGAGAAACAAAGGTTCAGTTTATTCTATCTGTATATAGATGGGGGTGTAACTTTATGTATACATACATTTATTTATACATGTAAACAGAATAATTTTAAAAACATTAAGTGTCTTCTACATATGTAGGTAATCTAGAATGTTATGGAAGATAAAAACGACTAATGTTTTTGAATAGTTCCTGCAGTAGGTACTTCACATAATTCATCACGTTTATTTCCTATAATAGTTCTACTCTTACAAAATGACTCAGAAAGATTCAATATCTTTCCCAATGTGACACATCTCATAAGTGGCCCATTTGGGAATTGTTCTTCTTGGCAGTCTTATGAATGCACCTTGCAATCTTCCAGTTATGGGGGGGCATAATTGATCAGGGTATGCAATTGACCAGGATTTCCAGGTGCTATGCTCTAAAATCCATTGCCATGTTTGTACCCATGTCATGCTTCCCAAGGGCTGCTCCTAGCCTATGACAGAGAGCAGCGGAGATTCTAAAGTAAACCTGTTCCTAGGAAAGAGGGACCTCTTCATTGACCGGCTAGATTACTCCCCAGTGACCTTATTAAACCTTCTTTAGACTGTGCGGTCTAGGAAGCTTCTATCCAAACTTCCTTCCTTATCTTTACAGACTTGGTGTCTGACAGCAATCCCAGCCTTTCTTCCATTAAAATTCTTACATGTTTAATATTCTGTTGGTATCTGCTTCATGGAGGATCCAGGTAAAACCATCCTTCCAGCAAGAAGCTCTTGAGAAGGGAAAGAAATAACATAAGCACAGACATTTGGAAGAAGGCAGTGAGGTTTCAGCCAAGGCAGAGGTCATACTTTCCAGGGGTGGGACTTTAAGAAGGAGTTCAAATTTTGCATTTTCCTTTAGGAATTGGCACCTGACTGAGTGGGAGAGGCAAGAGGAAACAGTATGGGAAAAGGAAGAGTCACAGCAAAACCTATATTTGCCAAATGGAGAATCAGACCCTTTGAGTAGAACATAAATGTGTGTGGAAGGGAAGAAAAAAATTGTAAGAGAGAAACAGTGAAGCTCATATTGTATAAATTCAGGAGATGATGTATGGCAGGAATTAAGACCATGAGCCTCAGAATCAGAAAGATCTTGATTTGAGTTTACAATAATAGCTGTATGAAATTAGGAAAATTTAACCTTTGTTAGTCTCGTTTTCTCATACATAAAATGTGGTTAATAATACCCACTTCATGGGTTAAATGAAAAAATGTATTGCAAGAGAAAAAACAAGAAAGAAGTTGCTTCTGCAAATAAGCAAAAAATCATGGATATTAGGATTTGGGAGTTCAAGTGGGTATTTATTTCTCAGATAGACATTTTAAAAGGATATTACAGAAGGACCTCAAAAAACACAATATTTTCATTGTGCTACAAAACTAGTTTAGCTGGTTGTGTTTCAATTTAAAATGTGTTATCAGAATTGGCACCTTGCACAGTGCTAGAATGGGGGGTACTACAACTGTGTGCAAAATTTGATTCGAATCTTTTTGTGAAATGCTTGCATGAAATTTATCCTATAAAATGATGTGATGACTATGTAGTGAAAGAAAGTTAATTTTCCTAAACTCCAGCATTCATAGTTATTTCAGAATCTTTAGCAGATGCCAGCTATGGGAAAGTTCTCTTTTCTGACATTTATCATTCTCTAGTTTTTCAATGATAGGATTCTAAAATAGTGCATGCACTTCTGTGACAAGGTATTTACTTAATTCTGTAGGTATGTCTTTTTCTTTAAATTTATTTATTTTGAGCAGAGGGGGGGCCGGGGAGAGAAAGAAGGGGAAGAGAGAGAGGGAGAAAGAGTATCCTAAGCAAGCTCCATGCTGAGAGGAATGTGCTGTGGGGCTGGATCTCACGAACTGTGAGATCATGACCTGAGCCAAAACCAAGAGTTGGAGGCTTAACTGACTGAGCCACCCAGGCGCCCCAGATGTGTCTTTTTTATCTCTAAATTTTGATGGAAATTTTTATCCTTTTATTTTTTGTTTTATTGATATTGCTTATTTAATAGGTACAATTATTCAATAGAATAATTCATGATTGTGTGTCTTGCATTCATGGAGAACAGAATTGCCAATTGAATGGAATACTATGACCGCTGATGCTTTCAACAAGATTTATAACAGGGAAGACAGTCGCCAAGAAACCAAGTTGGGATCTTTTTTTTTTTTTTTTTTTTTTTTTTTGACTTCTTGCACTTGGTGTAATGGACTTTAAGTCATTAATACTCTACTCAGTGTTTGAGGATATGGTATTGTCTTATATATGTGAACACTTCATACCATTGTTACATGGGGAATGTTTGGTCCTTAGTTTTTAGAGCATTTCTGTCTATTTACCACATCAGAACACCTTTTTTACTTTTTCTTTTATCTGGCCACAATGGCCTGAAAGTTTTAATGCATCCACTATTGAGCCAACTTTTTTCTAGAAATAGTGTTGATGTACATTAAAATTTTTTTTTGATGTTTATTTTTGAGAGAGTGTGTGTGTATGTGAGTGGGTGAGGGGCAGAGAGAGAGGGAAACAGAATCTGAAGACAGCTCTGCATTGTTGGCACAAAGCCTGATGTGGGCTCAAACCCACGAACTGTGAGATCATGACCTGAGCTGAAGTTCAACTCTCAACTGACTAAGCCACCCAGGTGCCCTGGTATACCTTTTGAAATAAATATGAGTGTTAGTAGTTAATATAGTTTTTATAAAATTGTATTTTATAAATACATCCAAGTCCAAACATCTTTTACAAGTCCAAACATCTGTTTTTTTAGAAGTCCAAACATCTGTTAGAGCAATTTTTAAAGTTTTAGCAGTTTTAGTTTTGAAATAAAGATGTTTCACATATAAGACGACCAGGAAATGGTGTCAGTTTAAGTGCCTTTAGCTGGTGATCAAATACCGTCTTAGTTACCCACCCCCCAAAAAAAAGACAGTTCGTTTTTTTCTTGCTTTATATGCAAAGACCATATAATGAAACTATTAAAGGTAGATTGATTGATGGGAACGTAGAAAAACATGAAAATGTTTCACTCTAAAATGACTCAGGATTTTGAAACAAAAGCTCCTTAAGAGTAAATGTATTCTTACAGCATTCATGGTCTTCAAACCTTAGGAGACCCAGTGTGTTCCTCATGTAACTTAAACTAATTGAAACAACAGGAAGAAAATCCTCATCATGTTTTTGTTTATACGTTTGTGAATTGCAGGCTAAACCTGGAAATAGGAAGTCTGTTTGACTCTCCTTGCTTGTCCTAAATTTAGAAAGAAAGTCATTCTTTATATTTTTTCCTTCTTATTTTGATAGATTTGTAGTATATACTGTCTACTAATGAATTTACTAAATGCCATAGATAAATACTCATTAAGGGCAGTGTTTCAGACTTCTTGAGTCTATTTCTCTTTTATAGTATTTTTGTCTAATTACTTAATTCTTTCTTGGCTTATTTTAGAATCTAAAAGTAAGAAGTAGTTACATAATATATTTTGGGATAATGAAGAGGAATGAAAATAATTCATGACAAAGCTTCAAATTACTGATTTAAAAAATATTATATTTTCATTATTTATACAGATGTGATAATTATTTATCTTAGTTATCTTTACATCTTATAAATGGCTATACTGAAAGATTATTCAAAAGCCAAATGTCCAAATAGCTTTCTAGGTAGTTACATGACTGTAAAGAGAAAGGTGTGTCTTTATTTGCCTCCATTTGAGCCTGAGAAACACATAGCCCTGTCTGATAGATACATTAAATAGCAAGGTTGAAGACAGACTCCTAGTTTTGTATTTCTATTCCACAATATATCTCACTAGAGGAATCCAAATATTGTAGACCTGCCAGAATGTTTGGAAATTTCTCAATGTGGAGTGAACATTTGTGTATCTTTTTTTACTAAGAAGATGAGTTTGTTTTCCCCTGAAGTCAAAGAAAAACCCAGTGATTTGAGTTTTCTATGTATTTTAGAGATTTTAAAATACAAAACACCAAATGAAAGATTGATGATTATTTCAAACTCCATATGATTTTTTGTCAGAAAAATACATTGTTGAATAAATTCTTTGAATACAGCAACATAATAATTTAAATCAGAGAATGCAAATTATCTTATGATGTTTTCTTGGTGTTTCTTAAGACTTTTTTTAGGGGAGACTTGGTGGCTCAGTCAGTTAAGGATCTGACTTCAGCTCAGGTCATGATCTTGCAGTTCATGGGTTCGTGCCCCGCGTAGGGCTCTGTGCTGACAGATCAGAGCCTGGAGCATGTTTTAGATTCTGTGTCTCCCTCTCTCTCTGCCCTTCCCCTGCTTGCGCTCTGTCTCTCTCTGTCTCAAAAAAATAAATAAATATTAAAAAAATTAAAAATAAAAAGTTTTTTTAAGGAGGATCAGCTTTGTTGGACACTTCCACTTTGGCTCTATGCTTTCTACCAATGAATTTTATAAAAGTACTTTGGCTGCTGAAACAAAACAAGAAAACTAAATAAAACTGTCAAAGCAAAAGTAAAACAAACAAAAACCATGTTTCTAAAGTGCATTTCAGACTGGTTTTATGTGAGAAGTTGGTTAGCAGCTTCTTGTCTTCAGTTCATTGTGCATCAAATGTGTTTCCTGATCTGGTTTCCTTTGTCATTTTACATTGTAGATTTTTAGCTCAGTACAGGCACTTTAGGTTGTTGCTGAGGGTGTTCTAAATAGAATCAGTTATGGGGCGCCTGGGTGGCGCAGTCGGTTAAGCGTCCGACTTCAGCCAGGTCACGATCTCGCGGTCCGTGAGTTCGAGCCCCGCGTCAGGCTCTGGGCTGATGGCTCGGAGCCTGGAGCCTGTTTCCGATTCTGTGTCTCCCTCTCTCTCTGCCCCTCCCCCGTTCATGCTCTGTCTCTCTCTGTCCCAAAAATAAATAAAAAACGTTGAAAAAAAAATTAAAAAAAAAAATAAATAGAATCAGTTATGACTTAGTTGTTGAATTTAGGCAGAGGAACTTATGATCAAAGGGACCTACAAAGAGCAGCATAAACAAGTGTGCAGCAAAGGAAAAAAATTGAACTACATGTTTATATTAATGGCTTCTGATATATTTGCTACCTCTGGAGTGGGACTTTCACATCAGCATGTGGAGTAACAATAGGGACCAATCAATGAACAGAAGAGAGATGCTAAAATTAGATTGACAGAAATGCATGGCTAAATCTTAGATTGTTCACCCATATTGTGAATACTGAAAATTCTTCAATTTTCCATTGAGGAATATGAAATTGGTTGCCAGCTCTTCGAATGATACTGAGTTTGACTGAATATTTAATAAATAGGAAAAGTTTGAGTTCAAGTGAATATGTGATATATTTTGCCTTTGTTTTTCTCATAGGACAAAGGAAATTGAATTATATTAGATTGTGTAGGATAATGTAGGCTATTGTAAATTCCCAGGTTTTGTAGTAAATTTGACATTACAATAAAATATTGTCCATTAATAGTGGTAACAAAACATCCGTTGGTAGATTTTACTGCATTATTGCACTTTTGCAAATCTGAACTGAAGAACAAGATAGTAATGACTAGCATCAGAAGTAGTTTGTTGCTAATTTCCTAATTTGCATAATGTATCTCTTACAAACTGGATTGTCAGTTTATAGGAGACACCAAATGTTCATATAATGAAGTTTAAAAAAAATTCTCAGCTGAAACATGGCTTAGTTGCCAGGCCAAATGGGTGGCACACTGTTTGCTTGGGATATTGCTGTGGTAAATCCTAGGAAAAGTTTTTAAACCCCTTTAATTGGGATTATCAAATGTTAACCAGCCAATAATGTGTTAGAATTGAATGTAGTGTTAAAAATATTAGTATAGTATTGGTTTTTTAAATCAATATTCTATGATTACTGATAATGTAAGTTATAAAAGATACTAATATAGCAACATTTATTTGAGACCTCTGAGTGGGTACTTGGCTCCTGCTACTTCTAAAATTTCTAAGACACCATGAATTATACCCAGCAGTTAAACTTGGCAAAAAGATTAATGTCAATACATGGTAACGTTTTGTCTCTCTTGTGCTTATAGTAAGCTCTTTGAGGGTAGGAGCTATATCTAACTATTTGTTATCAATGAACAGAGATGATAGTATAGTCTGCCTAGTGGTTGACTATGAATAGCAATAGTTTTGGTAATCATAATCATAATCATAAATACTCAATATCTTCAATGTATTGAGCAGACTCAGACTTTAAGGAGTGTGTATTTTAAATATTAAAAAAAACCTTCAAATTTAAAACAGCAAAATATTTGACATTATGCAATTCTTCCTGCTGAGTTAAAAGACTTTTCGGTAGCACCTTGGGTTGGTCTCCAACAGTGAGAGATTAGTGTGTGGCAGAAATGTGCATAGAATGAAAATTGAAGCTATTCTTTTCAAATGTAAATACACATTTTTCCACCAAAAATATTGACTTCCAAAGATGTAGCAGATGCACATTGCATGTTCAGAGTATTTTACTTATTTTGTTCAATGATACTTGTTATGTGTTCCCACTAATGACAAGATGAGGCTTAAATTTATACTTTAGCCTTGGTCAAAAGAGCTACCTAGCTCTCATAGAAAAGAGTAGAGGAGTCAAAGGCCTTGGGTTCCCTGTTCCCTGTACCATCTTCCTATGAAGCCAAAGTTACACCCCACGGAAAGGACATATGAAGTGTGAGAGTTACTGGAGTTTTAGTTTAATCCCCCCTTCTGTCTAATCTCTGTACAAGGCCCTGGATAATGCCTTGTTTCCCATTTGCAAATACTAGGACAATATGCCTGTAAGGGCTTCAACCTTGTTATTGATTTGGCATCAATCACTTGTTAACTTTTTGTGACTTTCTCAGCAGAAAGAAAATAAAAGCAAACCTACCCTGTGGAGCTTTCAGAATAGAAACTCAAACACATTTACTTAATATCCAAGTGCTAATACACATGTACTTTTAAATAGAAATGTTTCAAAGGAAAATGTCGATGCTGCAGCTAATGAAAATATATATGGTCATGTTAATTTTTCACCCATAAGCTATTCCTTTTTTTTCTTACAGTAGGGTTTGAGCTAGGATAATTTTGATAAAACTGAAAGTTTATCATTTAAACAGTTCTGCCATGGAAGTGCCAGAGAATTTATAACATTCTGTTGCTTCTAGCTAATATTACCATTCAGTGTGAGTTTTTGGTATACATGTACATATGAATTTTTTATGTTTTTTAAAGCCAAGTAAAATACATATTTCAAATATTTAGTCTCTATTTTATAGTTTGGTATTCAACCAATTGTCATTAAGCCAACATTTATTGTGTACGCACTCTGGTAGATGAGGGGACATTTCTTTTAAAGGTCAAAAATTGAAATAAAAAGCTTTAAAAAAACTATATGTTGAGCAATTATGCTAATGTTTCAGGCACTCCTCTAGGCTCCAGGGGAATATAACGGTGAGGACCTAATTTCTGTCTTCAGAGATTTTGCAGTCAAGGGAAGGACATAAATACAAAACCAGATCATTGAAATATAACAGTTTCAGTGCTAAACTGAATATACTCTTGGTGTAGAGGGTAAAAAGACCTGGACCAACAGCCAGGAGTTCTATTAGCATAAGCCCTGCTGATAACTAGTTTTATGAGCATGTGAAGTCATTCAAACTCCGAGGACCTCATTTTCTCAATGTGTGAAATTAGTTGCATATGTTCTAGATGACTTTTACATTTATTTTAATTTTTTTTAAATTTTTTCTGGTGATATAGGCAATTAAAGTGTAGATAAGACAAGAATGTATACAACTAAAAATGAAATTGAAGCATTAAAAATCAGGAGTTTTAAGGGTAAAAGCAAAAAAAAAGTTATTTTTCCTGAAAAAAAATCTGTAATATTATATGTAATTTTTCTTAGAGTGTTCAACATAGGATATATTTTAATAATATGCCATCTCTACAAGAAAATACTGTTAATTTTTCCTTTAAGAATAAAATCTCTTTGACTGTTAAAAACTGAGAACAAACTGAGGGTTGATGGGGGGGGTGGGAGGGAGGGCAGGGTGGGTGATGGGTATTGAGGAGGGCACCTTTTGGGATGAGCACTGGGTGTTGTATGGAAACCAATTTGACAGTAAATTTCATATATTAAAAAATAAAAAAAAATTAAAAAAACATAAAAAATAAAAAATAAAAGGCCTGAGGAGTAAAGCAAAAAAAAAAAAAAAAAAAAAAAAAGAATAAAATCTCTTTGATATCTAGTGATGTGAGTTAAAAAAATGTTAAAATCAATACTAAATGATATGATGACTGGAAGTGAAAAAGAAAATGTCTTGTGTAAATACATCTTCTGTGATTTTTTTCTAATATGTTTATAGATTTTATATAATTGCATGTGGCAATTATTTGATTACATAAATTTTTCTAGGAACATAATTAAGTATAATTATGAAAATAAGAAAATTATATGCATAGAGTGACTAATTAACAACAATTTATTTAAAGGAATTGAGAATATTCAACAAGAAAAAACACATTAATGAAACACTGTGGTTGTGAGAAAAGCACATGGTAAAAATTGCTATTCAGGACTGAGTCTCTGATTAGTTACTGACAAGATGCTAGAACCTGTATATTTATGCCTTTTTTTTTACATGATGAAAGAAATGTCTACTCCTGAGCATACTTCTGTTACATATCTTGCATAAAATATGGCCAAAACTTTTCCTGGAATAATACAGAAATGTATTAAAACTATACACACAAATAACTATTCATATTGAACCATAGCATTCTTACATGTTAAAATCGAAGTAACATTAGCAATCATCTATTTTGGTACTTGTGTTTTATAAATAGGAATATCTTAACACATTAATGATGTTTTTATATCATACCAACAGTGGCATAGTTGGGACTCTCAATCCTAGTCTTTTCCCACTATTTTATAGTTCCTCCCTAAAATATGCCATCCTAACCTCTGGGAAGAAAAAAATAGAAAAATTCCATTACAATAGAACTATAAAATATGTAAATTTGAAAAATTCCATATATTAATATGACAATTATTTTTATATTAGCATTTATCATATTGTACTTTCAGATATATAAAAAGGGCATGTATGTGTGTGTATCTTAAGATATCTTCAGTTGTTTTATTTATCTGTATCTATAAAAACTATATAAAAATTACTTCCATATTACATCAAAAACTATAAGATACCTAGGAGTAAGCCTAACCAAAGAGGTGAAAGACCTGTACCCTGAAAACTATAAAACACTGATGAAAGAAATTAAAGAGCACACAAAGAAATTGAAAGACATTCCATGCTCATGGAGCTGAAGAACAAATATTATTAAAATGTCTGCACTACCAAAGCAATCTGGACATTTAATGCAATACTTATCAAAATACCAATAATATTTTTCACAGAGTTAGAACAAACCTAAAAATTGTATGGAACCACCGAAGACCCCAAATAGACACAGCAACCTTGAAAAAGAAGAGAAAAGCTGGAGGCATCACAATTTCTGACTTTAAGTTAAATTAGAAAGATGTAGTGATCAAACAGTATGGTAGTGGTACAAAAATAGACATACAGATAATAGAACAGAGTAGAAAAGCCAGAAATGAACCCACAACTATGTGGCCAATTATTCTTCACCAAAGTGGGAAAGAATATCCAATGGAAAAAAAGACAGTGTCTTCAACAAACAGTGTTGGGAAAACTGGACAGCAATATGCAAAGGAATGAAACTGGACCACTTTCTTATGCCATACGCAAAAATAAATTCAAAATGGATAAAAGATCTAAAAGTGAGATAAGAAACCATCAAAATCCTAGAAGAGAACACAGGCAGGAACCTCTTTGACCTCATCTATAGCAACATCTTACTAGATAGGTCTCCTGAGGCAAGGGAAACCAAAGCAAAAAATGAACTACTGGGACCTCATCGATACAAAGTTTCTGCACAGTGAAGGAAACAGTCAACAAAACTAAAGGAACCTTTGGAATTGGAAAACAATATGTTTCAAACAATATGTTTGAAAATGACATATTGGATAAAGGGCTAATATCCAAAATTTATAAAGAACTTACAAAACTCAACACCCAAAAAACCAAATAATCCAGTTTAAAAATGGGAGAAGATATGAATAGACATTTTTTCCAAAGAAGACTTACATATGGCCAACAGACACATGAAAAGATGCTTCAACATCACTCATCATCAGGGAAATACAAATCAAAACTAGGTGAACTACCACTTCACACCTGTCAGAATGGCTAAAATCAACAACACAAGAAACAACAAGTGTTGGTGAGGATGTAGAGAATGGGGAACCCTCCTGTACTCTTGGTGGAAATGCAAGCTGGTGCACTGTGGAAAACAGTATGGAGATTCCTCAAGAAGTTAAAAATAGAACTACCCATGACCCAGCAATTGCACTACTAGGTATTTACCCAAAGAATACAAAAGTACTCATTCAAAGGATTACATGCACCCAAATATTTATAGCAGCATTATCTACAGTGACCAAACTATTGAAACAGCTCAAATGTCCATCAACTGATAAATGGGTAAAGAAGATGTGGTGTGTGTGTGTGTGCGCGCACACACACACACACACACACACACAGAATATTATTTAGCCTTAAAAAAAAGAATGACATCATCCATTTGCAACAACATGGATGGAGCTAGAGAGTGTATTATGCTAAGCTAAATAAGTCACAGAAAGACAAATCCCATATGATTTCATTCAAATGTGGAATTTAGGAAACAAAACAAATGAGAATAGGAGAAAAAAAGAGAGATGGGGGCAAACCATCTTTGAGAAGCCAGAAATAGACTCTTAACTATAGAGAATAAACTGATGGTTAGCAGAAGGGAGATGTGTGGGAGGATGGGTTAAACAGGTGATGGAAATTAAGGAGTGCACTTGTTGTGATGAGCCCTGGGTAATGTATAGAATTGTTGAATCACTATATTGTACACCTGAAACTAATATTATACTTTATGTTAACTAACTGGAATTTAAATAAAACCTAAAAAAACAATGCATAAATAAAAATTATATTAAATAGAATTTTTTACTTTTTTTAAATTAAAAAAAACCATTTGAAAGAAAGGGAGAGAGCACACAAGGAGGAAAGAGGGGCAGAAGAAGAGAATATTAAGCAGGCTTCATACTCAGCGCGGAGCCTGAAATGGGGCTTGATTCCATGACCCTGGGATCATGACCTGAGCATAAATCAAGAGTTGGATGCTCAATTGACTGAGCCACCCTGGCGCCCCTTAAACAGTACATTTAAACAGAGTTTGGGTGTGGTAACTCCTATTGCAGTGTTTACAACTTTGCTAAATAGAAACATTTTACAGATAATGCAGCCAAAATAAATTATTTTAGACCAAGACAAAAGATAGGTGTGACTTGCCTCGAGTCAAATCATAAGTCAATGTTAGCCTAGAAAATGTAATTATCAGAATAATTTCTTCAGTTTATATTAGTATGAGATACATGCCTATTAAACCCTTATAATCTGAAAATAAGGACCGCATACATATTTATTACATACTTGAATAACTTAATAAGTCTCATAAAATGAGTGAAATGTCTGATGAAGTAATAGCATTTGGTATGAATTACCACAAAATAAATAGGAAGTCCATCATCAACCTATTATCTTAATTACCTATAATTCCTTCATTTTACTGAATTCTGTAGTAGACTGGCTGTGTTAGGCACTCTATGAATTTTGATATGCTTCCTACCAGCCATGTGAGAGGGCCCCCATTTCTGATGAAATTGTTAATGTCCAGATCAGCATACTAGGAGGTTTCATTTAGCCTTCTAGCTTTGAATGTTGTCTATATACTGATTACAGCTGTATTAGACTCCCCATCCCTAACTTTCTCTCTTAACTTGGGAGTAATGTGTCTAATGGACTATTCAACCTTTTCACTGGCTTCTCCAATATATTTTTCAAAATACGTGGCTCTAACACTGAACTCTCAATTTCCTCTACAAACCTTCTATTCTTAACTCTTTCCCATCTCAGAAAATGGAAAATATTCTACCAGTTCTGGCCTGTAAACAAAAACACTGGAAACACTGATTATATATATATATATATATATATATATATATATATATATATGTAGCTGATTCTACCTTTGCCCCACCATAGACAGACTATGCTATATCAAGAATGTTCCTTTTAAAAAGTAAGTAGATCATATCACTCCTAAACTCCTATAATCGGTAGAATTCTCCAGGGAAATTGAACAGATTTATAGATATTATGGAGGCTAAATCTCAAAAACTTCAGCATGAGTCAGCAAGCTGGAGATCCAGGGGACCCAATGGTTTAGTTGCAGTCTGAATCTGAGGGTCTGAAAACCAGGGGAACCAATGATATAGTTCCAGGCAGGCAGGTTTGCAACCAAGGAACAGCCAATGTTTCAGTTCAAGTTCAAGGGTAGGAACAAGCTGATGTCTCTGTTTGGAGGCAGCCACGCAGGAGGAATTCTTCCTTACTTGCTTGAGGGTCAACCTTTTTGTTCTACTGAGGCTGTCAATGGATTGGATGAGACTCATTCATATTAGGGATGGCAATCTGCTTTACTCAGTCTACCAATTTAAATGTTAATTTCATCCAAAAACATTCTCATAGAAACACCCAGAATAATATGTGCCCAAATATCTGGTTATCCCATATCCCAGTCAAATTGACACATAAAATTAACTATCACAAATCCAAGTCTCTCTAATCCTATTCTTATTACTCTCCTCCATATCCCTTCTGTTGTGGCCACTCTGGCCTCCTCGTTTTCCTCTAGCATACTCTAGTCTCCAGGCTTTCTGCTAGCTTGTATATATTTTTCTGAGATGGTCTTCCCTTGAAAGTAGCTTGGCTCACCTCCTCACTACTTTTACATCTCTGTTCCATGTCTCTTCCTCAAACATGCCTTCCTTGCCTATCTTTCCTAGAGTATTATTTCCTGCCAATTCAGTTTCTCCTTTAATGTGTGTTATTTTTCTTTATAGCACATATCTGACTTACTTTCTATTTAATTATTGTTCTCTAGAACACAATTTCCTTTAGCAAAGACTTTGCCTTTGTTCATCGTGGTATCCTAAATGCTCTAAACAGCGCTTAGAACAAAAATTTGTTGCATGAGTGACCTTCCTTACAGACTAATAAGGGAAATGATTTGCATATAATAGTTTAAGAAGATATGACTGCAGTGAATTCCCTGAGACCACACTTACAGAATATTCTTGGCTTCCTCCAAAAGAGGGGAAAAGGCTGTTAAGTGAACCAAACCAGAGAGAATTAGAATTTTATCATTGTTTTATTCTCTTGACTATAAGGTGGGCCTCTTAGCCAGCCTGGATTGTTTATGTAAAAGCAACAGACAGGGCTTACAATGTGGTTACTTATTGTGGGATACATGAGTTTGAATATTTACAGAAGATTTATTTGAGAGGAAACCTAGATAGATGCAATTCTAGATTGTGCCTATAAAAATTTCATGTACTCTCAGGGTAAACAAATAATTTATATAACCACAAGGGGAAAGGATTAGAGACAGTTTAATAGTTGTGATTGTCTTATGTATAGTAAATACTGTAATGGCATAGATACTATAAAAAGGTGATGGCCGCTTGTACAGAGGAACAGAGAAACAATGCTTAGAAAACACATGCCCCCGAATAGGCATCTGTCAAAACAGGAGCCATTAGGGAGCCTGTTGGTAGCATTTTAATACTTCCATTACTTCTGCTGACTACAGAATTTGCCATCTGTTATATTTTTGTTATATTTTTGAATGAGGTTGGTCCTTAGAAGTACTAACAGTTCACTAAGATATAAGGAGAGAGCTCCAAAATTCAAGCCTTCGTGTTGGAGATGGGCTTTGATGCTTCAGTAAGTTTTTCAGTATTTAAACAAGAAGCAAGTAGGTTTTTCCTTCACTATTGGATTTCAGGAGAAGAATTTCCTGCCTTCGCTGATATATTGTCCCAGATTATCTCTAAAGTCCCTTTAAATTCTAAGAAGCCAGAGGTCCCTGGTGATTCCCTTGTACTCATTCCTCAGTCTGCTTGTCTTTCAGCATACTTCAGTATCCCCTTATTCATGCTTGAATATGAACAAAAATATTTTTTCTTTTAGGATTATTAGCAAATTTAACAGCATACCTATAACACATCAATAGCTCCACAAAATAACATGGTAGGACTAATGAAATGAAATACAATAAAAAATTAAATATTTCTATGTATAGGTTCTAGATAAAATACAGTCTGGAAGGCAGTTATAAAAAAAAGTGGTTGACAACATTATTTTGATATTATTGGTAATAAATCTAAAGATATGTATTAGCAATCTTGAATATACCTTTGGATGTTTTGGCTTGTGATCTTAGTTTTTAGATGTAGCTGATTATTCATTATAATTCCACTTATGGATATGATGGAAACATGAACTTTAAATAGATTAGGTAGTTTTTGCAAAAGCAAACAAGGATTAAAAAGTAAATATTTTAAAGATTGCTATGTAGTACCTATCTTTTACTGCTTCTCACTTTCATCTCGTGGGAAATGAGAATATCAACTCAATCATGGTATTCATTCAGCAAACATTTGTCTGGCCTTTACTTTGTAAAGTTCTGTGTTAGGTACTAGACAGGTCTTTGTAAAGTCAGAATATGCCAGAGAAACAGAGAAAGACAATCTGGAAAACTGACATCCACTAATGTAGTAGAGTGGGAATAATTCAAATTATTATAATAAAACATATTTTGCTGAACTTCTCATATTTTATACATTAATTGTAACAACTTACTTCTAAAGCAATACTAGTTCTCAAGCTAGCCATGCTTTAGAAATCTTGGGAAGCTTTTTTTTTTTTAATTTTTTTTTAACGTTTTTATTCACTTTTGAGACAGAGAGAGACAGAGCATGAATGGGGGAGGGTCAGAGAGAGGGAGACACAGAATCTGAAACAGGCTCCGGGCTCCGAGCTGTCAGCACAGGGGCCCGATGCGGGGCTCGAACTCACGGACCGCGAGATCGTGACCTGAGCCGAAGTCGCCGCTCAACCGACTGAGCCACCCAGGCGCCCCTAGAAATCTTGGGAAGCTTTTAAAAAATACCATGCCTTCACAATTGTGGACTCCAAGCTATATTACAGCAATGTAATAATCAAGACAGTTTGATACTGGCACAAAAATAGACACATAGATCAATGTAACAGAATAGAAAACCCAGAAATGAACTCACTACTATATGGCCAACTAATCTTCAACAAAGTGGGAAAGAATATCCAACGGAGAAAAGACAGTCTCTTCAACAAATGGTGTTGAAAAACTGGACAGCAACATGCAGAAGAATGAAACTGGATCACTTTCTTACACCATACACAAAAATAAATTCAAAATGGATGAAAGACCTAAATGTCAGATAGGAAACCATCAAAATCATACAGGAAAAAACAGGCAGCAACCTCTTTGTCATTGGCCATAGCAACTTCTTAGTAGACACATCTTCAGAGGCAAGAGAAACAAAAGCAAAAATGAACTACATGTTGGTACTTAATCAGGCTAAAAATCTTCTACACAGTGAAGGAAACAACAAAACTAAAAGGCAACTGATGAAATGGGAGAAGATATTTGCAAATGACATATAGGATAAAGGGTTAGTATCCAAAATATGTGAAGAACTTCTAGGGGCATCTGGGTGGCTCAGTCAATTGAGCGTCTGACTCTTGCTTTTGGCTCAAGTCACGATCTCATGGTTTGTGAGATCAAGTCCCACATGGGGCTCTGTGCTGATAGCACAGAACCTGCTTGCGATTCTCTCTCTGCCCCTTCCCTGCTCATGCTGTCTCTCTCTCATACAAATAAGTAACAGTTTTTTAAAAAGAACTTGTAAAATTCAACACTCAAAAACCAAATAATCCAGTTAAGAAATGGGCAGAAGCTATGAATAGACATTTTCGCAAAAAAGACATCCAGATGGCTAACAGATACATGAAAAGATGCTCAACATCACTCAACATCTAAATGATGATAAGATACCACCTCACATCTGCTGGAATGGCTAAAACTGACAACACAGGAAACAAAAGATGTTGGAAAGGTTGTGGAGAAAGGGGAACCCTTTTACATTGTTGGTGGGAATGCAAACTGGTGCAGCCACTCTGGAGAACAGCATGGAAGTTTCTGAAAAAGTTAAAAATATGACCCCGTGATTGCACTACTAGGTATTCATCCAAAGGATTAAAAAGTACAGATTCAAAGGGGGTACATGAACCCTGATTTTTATAGCAGCATTATCAACAATAGCCAAACTATGTAGAGAGACCAAATGTACGTCAACTCATGAATGGATAAAGAAGATGTGGTGTGTATATACATACATATATAATGGAATATTACTCAGCCATCCAAAAGAATGAAATCTTGCCATTTGCAATGATGTGGTTGGAGCTAGAGTGTATTATGCTAAGTGAAATAAGTCAGAAAAAGATAAATAACACATGGTTTCATTCATATATGGGATTTAAGAAACAAAACAGATGAACATAGGGGAAAGAATAGAAGAGAAGGAGGCAAATATAAGACTCTTCACTATAGAAAACAAACTGAGGGTTATTGGGGAAGAGATAGGTGATAGGTGGGGGGTTCTAAATGGGTGATGGATATTAAGGAGGGCTCTCATTGCGATGAGCACTGGGTATTATATATGTGATGAATCACTAAATTCTATTCCTGAAACTAATATTACACTACATGTTAACTAATTAGAATTTAAATAAAAACTTGAAACATTAGAACGAAAATACCATGCCCATGCTGTCTGATTTAAATGGTCTGGGGTGTGGGTCTGTTACTAGTGATTTACCAAGGACCAGTAGCTCCCTGTCTTATTTTCCAAATAGTTCCTCATTCCAGATACTGATGACCTTGTGATATTTTTCCCGTAGTTGTTACAATAGATTCTTAACGAACTATGTACAATTCTTTGCCTGTTATTCAGTGTAATATTGACACAATAATAGCTACATTTTATACAGCATCTGTAATGTGCCAGACATTGTGTTAGAAAATGTACATATATATTTATCATCTTTACAATGACCCTGCAAGTTAGGTAAACATTTTTCAGACTTTCTGTGAATACTTAGGTTAAGTAAATTGTCAGCTAGGGCCAGGATTCTAACCGACCCAGACCCATCTGAATTCAAGGCTTCTTTCTAGAGTATACTGCCTTCATATTCTGACCTCAGGCTGTGTCTCTAGACTTCACCGTGACTTGCCCCACTTTAAATTTCCTACACTATGGGCAAAGAAACATTTTCCTCTTTACCCATAATTATCCACCACATTCTCACCTGTGACTTGCTCCACTTTACATTTCCTACGCCATAGGCAAGCAAACACTTTCCTCTTTACCCATACTTATCCACTACATTTTCAACTGTCATTTACACAACTTGTTGGTTTGTGGAATGACCTTGCCAGTCAGTTTATTTTACCCTTCTTAACCATCCTTAAGACACAGTTCAAATGCAGCCTCATCAATAAATCTCTCCTGGATCTTCCCAGCTGGAAGTAATCTCTTCTCCTTCTGACCTTCCAAAGTGTCTAATCTGTACCTCTTTCAGGTGCAATCATCATTTTCTACCTTAGGATTATTTGTGCATATGATGAACACTCTTAACCTGTTTATGAGATCTTTGAGATCACAGCTATGTCTGATTCATCTTTTTATTCTGTATAACATTGTAGATGCTGAAAAAAATTTGCTTGGGGAATACACAACAAATGAAGAGAGAATAAGCAATTTGATTAAGGTCACCTACAAATTGATACTTGGGGCAGGAAAAGAACTTAGTTACACATACAGTATCAGATATAGTGCAAAATATCCTTATTTTTGGAAACATCTCCATTTTGTATAAGATGATTTGATTCCAAAATGTGTCAACTTTTAAAAGAGATTTTATGGATTTCTTTTATTTTATATTCAAACCAAGAAAGTAAGTGACCAATAAATAAGAAATAAGGCATTTTTCTGTTCCTAGTCATTTGCTTAAGCAATTGGAAAGAGAATAGGAAACTGCATATATGTGTGATGGTGTGGGATGATAGTATAATTGCAAATGGTTTCACAGTAGCAGCCTTTTATTTAGAACATCTCCTTTTCACATTTATGCAGAAGAATTTCACATTCAATGCATTTAAAATGCATTTAGCACATATACAACTTGTACTCATTAAGAGAACATTAATGCATGTAGCATACTTATCAGAAATTATGTACCTTTTTTCAATATCTAGAAGAAACAATGCTCAGATAGCCTCAAATAGCAAAGTAGAGGGGAAAAAATGAAAACAAAATTGTTGCTTAGGATGTCCTTGGTAATTCTAAAGAATTTTGTGCCTTAATATTTATTTAGAAAATTATTCTGATTCCCATGGTGGGTGATTTCATTTTATTTGCTTTAGATAGCATCACTTTGTACCTGTCATGGACAATACAAGCCAGGGATTTATTTGACCAGTGACTTGTTACTTAAGCTACAGCTCACAACTGGTTTGTGATATCTTTTATATTGGTTTGAAGTAAAATAAAAATATTAAATGTAAAATAATTGGCCTTAAATTAATGTCATTGAAATTATGAGTTATAAGTTGAAAATGTGCTTAGGAGTTGTGGCAATATGTATAACTGGAACATAGAATGTTACCATCTAATTACAATTACAAAAAAGTTGTTTGAAATTTACAACCTATTTTATAAACCTTAATTATTTTGTTTTTCTTTCTCAAGTATCAGATATAGGCAATTTTTTTTTGTAAAGAGCCAAAAAACAAAATATTTTAGGCTTTATAAGCCAGATACCCTCTGCTGCAAGTATCCCCTAGCACAAAAGTAGCCAGAGATAATACATAAATGAATGAGCATGGCTGAGCTCCAATAAAACTTTGCTTATGGATACTGAAATTTGCATTGCATGAAATGTCACATCATGAAATATTATTTTTCTTTTGATTATTTTTTCTTCTTGAAAAATATAAAGACAATCCTTAGCTCGTGGGACATTAAAAAATAAGTAGTGGGCCAGATTTGACTCTTGGACCATAGTTGGCCTACCTCTACCTTAATTCTAACTATAAGCCAAAAAACATACTTTATTGTCCTAAGACAATTTTGATTAGTGGTGAATTTTTGAAAACATTACAAGGGATGATGAGATGAATTAACAGAAATATTATTTCTATGCAAAGTCTCAAAAACCCAGTGTGAGATTAAAAATTATCATAAAAACAAATTTTACCAACAGCAGGAGTATCTGTTATGGAGAAAAAAGAAAGATTTACATTTAAACTACCAAGCACACTTATATTTTACAATACTATTACAAGTGTTGGTAAATATAAATTATTGATTTTACTATTGACTGTCCACATTAGAAAATATAATACAGTGTATTCTGAAAAATTAATACATTTTAACATTCTTCATCCCCCTGGTGTTTAATTTACACCACTTCACTGTAAGAGGTGATAGCATCAAAGTATAGTATCACTTTACGGAGATTTATGTTTATCTTTCTTCTGAAAATGTTTAACTCTTCATTCCTGTTGACTTTTAAAAAAATCTTTTCAACTTTATTCAAGTATAACTGACAAATTGTAAGATATTTAAAGTGTACATTGTGATGATTTGAGGTACATATATATTATGAAAGGATTCCTCCCATCAAACTAATATATCCATCATCTCATACCTCTCTTTTTCTCCTCCTCTCTGTCCTCCTCTCCATTCTCTTTTTCCTTCATTGTTTTTCTTCCACTGCTCCTCCTTTTTCTTTTTCATAAGGACATTTCAATTCTACTCTCTTGGAAAATTTCAGTTATACAATGCAGCGTAGTGTTATCTATAGTCACCATGTTCTATATTAGCTGTTCAGACCTTATTCATTTGATAGCTGAAATTTTGTACCCTTTGACCAACGTCTCCTACTATACCTCCACCCCTCACCCTTGGCAATCACTTTTCTACTCTTTCTTTCCATGAGTGTGACTTTTTTTTCCTTTTACATTTCACATATAAGTGCTACCATGCAGTATTTGTCTTTCTCTGCCTAGTTTATTTCATTTAGCATAATGTTAATTGTAAACAATGCTGCAGTGAACATGGGAGTGCAGATATCTCTGTGAGATTCTAATTTCAATTCCTTTGTATATATACCCTAAAGTGGAATAATTGGAGCATATGGAAGTTCTATTTTTTTTTTTATTTAAAAAAAATGTTTATTTATTTTTGACAGAGAGAGACAGAGTGCGACCAGGGGAGGGGCAGAGAGACAGAGAGGGAGACACAGAATCTGAAGCAGGCTCCAGGCTCTGAGCTGTCAGCACAGAGCCCGAAGCGGGGCATGAACCCACACGTGAGATCCTGACCTGAGCTGAAGTTGGATGCTAACTGACTGAGCCAGCCAGGCACTCATTGGAGTTCTATTTTTAATTTTTTGAGGAACCTCCATACTGTTCTCCTTAATGACTATACCAATTTACATTCCCACCAACAGTGTACAAGGGTTCCCTTTTCTCCATGCCCTGGCCAACATTTATGTCTTGTCTTCTTGATGATAGTCATTCTGACAGGTGTGAAGCAATATCTCATTGTGGTTGTGATTTGCATCTCCCTGATGATTAGTGATGTCTGGCACCTTTTAAGGTACCTATCTGCTATTTGTATGTCTTTGGAAAACTGTCTATTCAGGTCTTCTGCCCATTTTTTTTATTTTTTAAAATAATTTATCTTTTTAAATTCATTAGTTAACATGCTGTGTAGTATTTGTTTTAGGAGCAGAACCCAGTGATTCATCACTTACATAAAACACCCAGTGGTCATTCCAACCAAGTGCCCTCCTTAATACCTATCACCCATTTAACCCATCCCCCCACTCCACCCCTTCCAGCAACCCTCAGTTTCTTCTCTGTTTTAAGAGTCTCTGATGGTTTGCCCCCCTCTCTGTTTTTATCTTATTTTTCCTTCCCTTCCTCTGTGTTCATCTGTTTTGTATCTTAAATTCGACATGTGAATGAAATCATATGATATCTCTCTTTCTCTGACTTATTTTGCTTAGTGGAGTAGACTCTAGTTCCATCCGCATTGTTGTAAATGAAACGATTTCGTTCTTTTTGATCGGCGAGTAACATTCCATTGTATATAAATAGCACATCTTCTTTATCCACTCGTCAGTTAATGGATATTTGGGCTCTTTCCAAAAGCTGGCTGTTGTTGAAAGCACTGCTGTAAACATTGGGGTGCATGCTCCCCTTTGAATCAGTATTTTTGGATCTTTTGGTTAAATACCTAGTAATGCAATTGCTGGGTTGTAGGGTAGTTAATTTTTTTGTTTGAAAACTTACTGTTTTCCAGAGTAGCTGCATTGGTTTGCATTCCCACCAACAGTGCAAAGTGTTCCCTTTTCTCCACATCCTTGGCAACATCTGTTGTTTCCTGAGTTGTTAATTTAAGCCATTCTGACAGGTGTGAGGTGATATCTCGTTGTGGTTTTGATTTGCATTTCTTTGATGATGAGTGATGTTAAGCATCTTTTCATGTGTCTGTTAGCCATCTGGATGTCTTCTTTGGAAGTGTCTATTCAAGTTGTCTGCCCATTCCTTAAATGGATTATTTGTTTTTTTAGGTGTTGAGTTTTAGAAGTTCTTTATAGATTTTAGATACAACCCTTTATCTGATATGTTATTTGCAAATATTTTCTCCCATTCTGTCAGTTGCCTTTTAGTTTTGTTGGTTATTTCCTTCACTGTGTAGCTTTTTATCTTGATGAGGTCCCAGTAGTTCATTTTTGCTTTTGTTTCCATTGCCTACTGAAACATGTCTAGTAAGAAGTTGCTGCAGCTGAGGTCAAAGAGATTGCTGCCTATTTTCTTCTGTAGGATTTTGATTTTTACCTGTCTCACATTTAGGCCTTTCATCCATTTTGAATTTATTTTTGTGTATGGTGTAAGAAAGTCATCCAGTTTCATTCTTTTGCATGTTGCAGTCCTGTTTTCCCAGCACCATTTGCTGAAGGGACTTTTTTCCTGCTTTGTAGAAGATTAGCTGGCCATACATTTGTGGCCATGTTTTAAATCAGATTTTTTTTTGCTATTGAGTTGTGTGAAATCTTTTTATTTTTGATTATTAACCCCTTATCAGCTGTATGATATGCAAATATTTTCTCCCAGTACGTAGGTTGTCTTTTTATTTTGTTGGTGGTTTTCTTTGCAGAATTTTTTTGCAGAATCTTCTTAGTTTGCTGTAATACCACTTGTTTATTTTTGCACTTTGTCAAATCAGAAAACTTTTGCAAAGATCACTGTTGAGGGTCTCTCCCCATATGTTTTCTTCTAGGAATATTATGGTTTCAGGCCTTAAATTTCAGTCTTTAATACATTTGGAGTTGCTCATTCCCTTTTGAAGGATCAAGTCATTTACTCTCCATTCTTGTATATTCTCAAACACAGTTATATTGTTTTCTTTTGTATTTGTACCCACCTTCCAAAACTCTAAGACCCTAGGATTCACTTAATAACACATATTTTTATAATCAAAGATGGTACCATACTGAAAAGTATGAGGGGAGTCAGAGAAAGGTCTTTCCATCAGGTGGTATAGGTGCAAGTTGATATTCAGCTTAGCCCTTGGGTTTCAGTAATAACGTATGACACAATAACAGAAGATCCATAAAATAATATTTGGTCAAAGCAGTATACTTTTTACATGACCATTTGAACTTAGTTTCCTTGTCATGAATGATGTTGACCTAGCCAGTTCAAAATGTAAATAAGTATGTTTTCAAAAAATATATGTGACTTTCATCTTTACACTTAATCTATTTCTGAGTTCCACCTCAACTTGGACCGTCATCTTCATTTCTTACCCAATATTTGAGCCATGCCACGTCTCATTGTCTTTGATTCAGATTTCAGTTGCCTAGTTGTCGAACATAGGGTGATGGTCAAATATGGAGTCAGACTCAAGCAGGCAGTGAAAATATCTATTGTGTACCTTAAATGGTAATGAAAAATAGCAAGTTGTTGTGAACCCTGTGTGATTAAATGCCAAATTCTTTGGCCAGGTATTAAGAGCTTTGAGTTGAAAGGAAGCATAGGCTTAAAGGTAAGTAGAGCTGGATGCATGCAGAGTGATGGGTATTTCTGATGAGATAGAGGTGAAGCAGGGATATTCAGAGGGTGTTTTAGAAACAGTAAATGGATAAGCCTAACACTATGATGAATAGGTCTTGGATATATAATACTAGGGGAGGAAATTGGAAAAGTATCTTCTGAGCCAGGTTATGAAGGCCATTTTTTGCCATGGTGAGTGAGGAGTTTGGCCTTCTCTTCTGGGGCTTTAGAAGCCATGAAAAGTTTTTGTAGTGAGGGACATGATAAAAACAGAATATAATAATTTGGAAATGTTAATTTGAAATATGGAAATGGCCCTAGAAAATACTATTTGCCATGATGGCGATACATTTCTTTTCAGTAATCTGAAGAAAACTTGAAACTATCTTTTGGAGTAGAGGAGAAAACTGTAGGATTCAGAGAGTTGGCCATTTCATACTAAGCTGGAGAGCAAGATTTACTTTTTCAATGGCCTGAGGTCCTTAAAATGAACAGATTTGGTAAGTTTTCAGTTTTCAGCCTTGATCTTAAGTGACTGCTTTCTCATAGTTCACGTACTCTACTTAGCTAAGAAAACAAACAAACAAACAGCAACAAAAATGGTTGCCTTGTTATCTAAGAATGATAATCAACATATAGTAGTATTAAGGAAGTGATCAAACTAAAAACCATATGTAATACGCTACTTTATTCAGGCATATTCTTAAATCCAGTGCCATACAATATTGAAATTGATTAGCAAAACACACCCAAAGAATGAATGAAACACATAGAATTGCACAGTTTTTTTATGTAATAAAAGATTAAATAAAATTTAGATTTTAAGAATGAAATGTTTCTGACTCTTAAATTTTCATAGTAAAATGAAAGATATTGATCCTATATTCTTCTCTTTTGACCCTCACAATCTAGCATCCTATAGACATATGACAGTTTAGAAAGCAGGGATAAAGATCAGCTATTAATTATAAGATATCAATTATCTTAATTAATTTTCAGTTTCAAAACTAATACCCTGTGAAATAAGATGCAATATTTAGATCAACAAAAATTGGTAAAGGATTATTAGTAGATTTTTAATATTGTTGTATTTTTAATATCCATTTATTCCTTCCAAAATAGCTTTGAACAACATTTCTTCTTCATATCTTTTTTTTTAAATCTTTTATATGAATGTTTAGTACCTAAACACATTTTAAGTAATTTAGGAATATGGACCATATGTAAATTTTTAACTTGACTTTCCACATGGGTTTGATTTGATTTATATTCTCTCCATGCAATAAAAGCTTCCATATCTTCAAACTTCTACATGCTGCTTTTTCTCATGAGCATGGAAAGATTTCCAAAGTCCAAAGTTTAACTTTCAAAAGATTTCAAAATCTACATTCAATAAATTTTATTAGCTGCATTAGTTTCCTAGTATCTCATAACAAAGTACTACAAACTAGGTGGCTTAAAACAATAAAATTTTTGGAAGCTAAAAGTCTGAAATCAAGGTGGTGGTACAGCTGTCCCTCTGATGGCTCTAGGGAAGAATCTTTCCTTACCTATTCCTAGCTTCTGGTGGCTCCCTGAAATTCTTAGCATGGCAATTCTAAGAATACCTTGACTCGTAGCTGCGTCACTACAATCTCTATCCAACTTCACATGGTCTTCTTCTCTGTGTTCCTGTATCCTCTCTGTGTTGTGTCCTGTCCTCTTAGATTTAGATTTAGGGCCCACTCCAATCCAATATAATCCATTTTATCTTGACTTATTATATCTGCAGAGCTTTTATTTCCAAATAAGGTCATGTTTTGAAGTTCTGGGTGTACATAAATTCTGGGGGACATTATTCAACCCACTATACCAGCTTAAAGTTTCAATATCTTCATTCAAACTTATCAAGTGGGGAAGAAATATAACACAGAAAACAAGAACAAACTTTTAAAAGTACATTAAACAATTTGGCCACTATATTACAAGATTTGCTACAGTTTTACTGCTTTTCCTCTTTTCCCATTGCCTGATGTGTTTTGTCCTGATTATTTCTCAGTTATTGGAGAAATTTGCATACCTCAAATATTCTACCAGACTCCACCAAACCATTACAAAAGAAATTATGCTTTTTTGGCCTTTTCTCTCATGAATGAATTGTTCCATTATAAATGCATCTGCTTTTTGGTTTCTTGATTTGAAGGTATGTAAATGTGTAATGCTTAAAATAAATAAAAAGAACAGATGGCAGGACCTTAAAGATCAAATTAGCTTTGTATCCATCTGGAATTTGGGGATGGCTTCATTATTTCCTTCTAATTCGTTCATTCTTTCCTGAATTCTCTGGTGGAAGATTTTATGCACAATTGTGCAATATAAATATCTTAGAGTAATAATAAAATATGATTCAGTTATAAAATAAAATCTGAAAATAATTCTGTGGAGCTCTAATAGTATCATTGTCATTATAGTTACATTTGGTGGTTTTCCAGAATTAATATTGCAGCATAGATACTCCTCAAGGACACACCAAAAATTCTATGTTGTGTCCAAGGTGTTTCAACATATCTGCTGTTCTGATAAGTTAAGTTTCAAATATGTCTTCAGTAAGTACTAAATTACCGTACATTAACTTTAACAATGTCAACATGTTCTATTTTATTAGCCTGATGTGAATCCTATGTAAGCTCATAATATGAAATATATCTTATCTTTAAGAATTCAGTGTTTGTTTAACTAGGACATTCTTTAAACAATGCTTAAGGGCCACAGGAAGAGTATGGAATATTTTCATTGGCATTAATGTAAAGTGTGCTTTAAATGATGTTATATCTCTGATCCTGTACTTCTAATTTTTGATGGGTGAAAATATGAAGTGAAAGGAATGTACCCTTCACTGTCAAATGAGAGGAAGGATCAAGTTTACTCTTCTGTTATTTTACTAACCCTTTATACAGGGCTGACTAGATCATTCCTATTTTAAATCAAGAGATGCTTACACTCAAACTTCCAGTTGCTTGGGCATAAAATTAGGTCTGTGGCACATTAAATTAAGTGTAACTATCTCAAAAAATCCTGCCCAAATACCATGTCCATTTCACATAATTATTCCACAGAAAAAAACTGAGAGTAGTTCCCTATTGAAAATCATTTGCTTAAAGTCTCAGTTCTTTTTCACTTGGCTTTTAGACGTTCCTACCTCAACTTTGTTCTCCCTACATATCATATTCTCCCTACACATTGCCCTCATTTCCTTTCCTGAGCTCCAATTTGTATTGCCTCTTTAGTCTTGGATGTCTTTTCCCTCTGTCTGTCTCATCTAACCTGGCTGAAGTCTCTTCACCCCAAGACATTTTTCTGAGCTATTCCAGTCCTTGAAAATAATTCACCTATGAATTCTTGTTACATTTTAGAATTCATAAAATACTATATGGTACTGTGTGGCATAGTAGCTTTATCATTCTGTAATTGTTTAGCATGTATTCCCTTACCAAGTCAAAATAAAATTCATGTGTGCAGGACATGTGTACCGAACTCCTTTTATATCTCCCACAGAATCTAATACCATTTTACATTATGGTAAATAAACAAGAACAATAATTTAAATATACATGTGATAGTTGGGGATTAAAATATTCCATGCGAGATGGGCCCTTAGGTTCAAGTTCACTGTTTAAAGCCAAAGGCTCCTGTGAGATTCTGTTGTTTGTGAAGGGGGGCAAAACGTGCTTTTGAAAGTTAAGCAGGGGCTGCTGCTTATAGTAAATTGCTGGCTCTAGGAGAGGAAAATGTACTAGTGAGGCTGGAGAGCAGGGATACAGCCAAGCCACCCCTGGCTCCATAACTGGATTTGTCATATTTCTAATATCATCTCAGGACAGAGACTGCAAATGGCTGTTATGTGGCCTGATTTGGGACTAACTGTTGGTCTACATAACAGTGGTTTGGAGAAGTCTGCATGCTTAAATCCAGGACATGTAAAGAAATCTATTCCTAAGAAAAAGAGTCACAAAATCAACATTTGCAGCCTAGATTCATTTCTCATGAAAATAACTTTATGGAACATTATAACTAAAGACTTAATTTTTTTTAACCTTTATTCATTTTTTGAGAGGGAGTGAGAGATTGGAAGCTGGGGAGGGACAGAGAGTGAGAGAGACAGAATCCCAAGCAGGCTCCAAACTCTGAGCTGTCAGCACAGAGCCCAATGCAGGGCTTGGACTCATGAACTATGAGATCATGACCTGAGCTGAAGTAGGCCACTCAACCGACTGAGCCACTCAGGTGCCCCTATAACTAAAGACTTTAAAATAAGTTTATTGGGGGGCACCTGAGTGGCTCAGTTAGTTGGGCGTCCAACTTTAACTCAGGTGATGACCTCAGCGTATGTGGCTTTGGGCCACACACCAGGCTCTGAGCTGTCAGTGCAGAGCTTGCTTTGGGTCCTTCATCTCCCTCTCTCTCTGCCCCTCTGTGTCTCTCAAAAATAAATGGACATAAAGAAAAAATTGTAAAAACCTAAGTGTATTTGGGATGCACAATAAAGGAGTCACATCCATGGAAAAGGACAGAAACTTATAAAACAAAAGACAAAAGCAGAGCCAAAAACGTAAACAGTAGCTTAGGATTAATTTGGAAGACAACCTTAAGATTAAGAATAAAATATTAAAATGTAGTTGGCAGACAAAGAAAACAGTTAAGAAGGTCTAACGTAAGTATGGTAAGAGTTACAGAAGAAGAGAAATTAGATAAGTACACTAAAACACTATATGAAGAGAGTTTTCTAAGATGAATGAATGAATGAATGAACGAATGAATGAATGAATGAACAAACAAAAATGTGAATACTCAGGTAGAAATTGTATTGCAATTACTAAGCAAGAACATAAAGATAAGTCTATACCTAGTCACATTACTATGGAGATATAGAACATGAAGATTGAAAAGAAAATCTTAAAACCTGTTAAGATTATCAACAAAGGAAAAATAATATGATTGTCTGATGATTTCTTAGCAGCAAAAATGGACACCAGAAAAGAGAAACAACATTTTAAAGTGCTAAGTGAAAACAATTATCAAACTAGAATTTGTATTTTAATAAGCCTAAGCTAATTAGTATTCAAAAGACCAAACTGAGGATATTTTTCTGAAATGATTGAGAACATTTACTCCACTGAAAGCACTATTATAATATGTATTTCAGTAATAAGAAAAGTAATCCAGAATGAGTGCATAGAATGCAAGAAATAACAGTGAGCAAAAAAACTAAAGTTAAACTTAACTATCATCTGTGAAAAATAAGAATAACTATGTTTTTGCTATTGTTGTTAAAAGGATAAAATTAACATTTTAGACAAAAATTAAAAATATCCAAAAGTAGATAAGTAAAGAGCTTCAGTCTTGTGATTGGAGGAAAAGAGAAATACTGAATAACTTTACACTATTTGCTAGCAGAAAAATATGCACATCTGTTAAAAATTAAAGGTAACATGAAAGGAAAGAGATATAGCCTATAGATCCCAAACACACTGAGAAAAAAAAAAAGATAACAACTTTATTAACCAAATAGAAATCAGGAAAGGAGAAAAAGGTGAAGCAAATATGAGGTAGAAAATCAGATCATAGAAATAAATTCAAATATATCAATAATCATAGCAGATGAATATGGATTAAAAGATAATCCAATTTAATTAAAAAAATCCAACTACATTACGTTTCTAAGGATCACACTTAAAATAAATCTACTCAGAAAGTTTTAAAATTAATAGAATAAAATATGTCATGCAAATATTAATCACAATAAAAATTTCAGATTTTTCTATTATTAAAATAATATTATATGATGAAGATATTTATAATAGCATCAATAGTGTCAGTAAACATTGCATTTATGGAAGAAACTTTTACTAAAAACAAAGTGACTCTGCCTAATAATAAAAGGAAAAATCCATATCACAAAGATATGATACGGATAACTTATAAGATTCCAATGCCATAGCTTCAAAATATACAATGCGAAACTTGACAATTATAAGGAGACATTGACAATCCACTATCAAAACAGGAGATTTTTAGCATTTTCTACCAGAAAATGATACCTCAAGCAGACAAAAAGAACTAACAAAGATTTAAGCAGCAAAAGTAATAATTTTGACCTAGTAGATATTAAAAGAACATATTAATCACGATAGTATATTCATCATTTCATATATAGGTCATGTCTACTCCATTTCTTTTCTTCTCACCAGCTAGTATGCCACCTCTACCTCTTCCTGTCAATGCAAACACTACTCACTTTTCATAGCCCAGCTCAAGTTTTATTTCCTAAAGGAAATGTTCTTTATTGTTTGTATGGATTCTTTTTTCTTATCAATTACACCAGGGCACTATAATTTGTACCTTAATTTGTCTGTTTAATTCCAAATTGTTTGTGCTGCTTAGACTTGTATGTTTCTCAGTTGCACAAAGTGCCTGTAAATACTATCTTTAAAACCTTTTCTAGTTCTTACTCCACTCCTTTCTAACACCCAACATAACTTTACTATTTGAAACCAAATTGATTATGAACCAAATATAGCAATTGGGGGAAGGAAAAGACTCAAAGATGTTAGAATCATACTAGAAAGTTATTTTTAAACAAATATCGCAAACAACTGTTTGTGAGGAAATATCAATTTAGTCCTGTTCTGCTACTAGAGAGAGGGGGGAATTACATTGTAAATCATCAACTCTATAATGTAATGAAAAGGAACAGCATGAAAATGTTCCTACTGACACATATGGTTTGATTCATGAAACAATTTCTTCATACCTCTTAGGCTACTGACTGACTCCTCATATAAATCTTTCAGAAGATTGCACAAAGGACTAGCCAATCCAGAGATGAAGCAAAACATTTATATAAAACAAATTTCCAAGCTTTAAACAAGAAACTGCTGCATGTATGTAAAAGTAAGTGACATAAAGACAATAATTTGCAAACAAGGTTCAAGGAACTCTGGGGATTTCATTGAACACTATGAGGCTAAGTGGCTTTCTCGATCATTTATTTTACAAAGCTTTCACCAATCAATAGGCTAGTCTGTTACCAAATAAATGACTAGTGTTAAACAGCAGCAAGAAAAGGATACACTATTTTCACTCAGGTAATGACTAAGAATAACCAGGGAACAGAACCATACCTATAATTGAGTTGCCTACTGAATATTATTTGGAAAAACCACAAACTACTCAGAAAGAACAAGGGTAGGGATTGGGACTAAATTTAGGAAAGAACCTTAATTTCTTTAAGTAGTGAAACTCAAAACAGCACACAGTAAGTATTTATTTAAAAGAAATCTAATCTCATTAAGAATTTATGCCTAAATTCAAACCAATGGCAGTTGGAAATATTACTAGCCATCTATATATACAGGCTTAGTATTTTCTGACAACGGGCAAAACAGGGCTCCCAGATCCAGAGATCTGTAGTTTAGTTATTATTGTTCTCCAGTGCCCTATTTTATATCAACCATTTATCAAACAAATACACAAACAAGCTGTTCTTGTACCATTCACCCTCCATTAGTAAAAAAAGAATATTTTAGGTTCTCTTTCTAAATCAAAATGCTGATAAATACTGCATGTACTTCCTTACCAAATCAACATTCCAAAAGTGATCCATGTAATGAGAAGAGAATGAAGAAGAAAATTGCCTGGAGACCTATGGTTGAAAAGAACAAAGAGAAGTAAAAGGGTCACATCCTTCTCTAGTAAGTGATTTTCTGACTATGAAGTTAGGCATTTTAAAAGCATACCCAAATTTTCTTTGGTTTCTGTGATACTGCCTAATCAAGATGCTCTCTTCACTCTGAAAAGTTCCTTCATTGACTTCCTTCTTTTTTCTTGTAGTCACACCCTTCCTCTACATCCTCAGAAATCTGTTCTTCCCTATAAGCTCTTCCCTTGCCAAGAAATTCATTTTTTTGTCTTAATCTCATCATCTACTCAAGTGATGAGTCACATAATATAGTAGACACTTGAAAAACAAATGCTATATCAGCCATAGCTCCCATTTTCTTTCCAATCTTTTGCTTCTAATTCTTCTACCTTGATATCTTTACATCTGTGCAAATGCTCTCCAGTGGTTTAAGTTCTAAGTGCTCCGTAAAGGAGCATGCAGTTAGTGGAAAGAACATGAATTTGGAATAAAAGGGATCTGGGCTTGAATCCTGAACACTACAGATCATCCTTGATCTTGAGACCTTTGACTCCTCTAAGCATTTTTTTTTTTTTCATTTATAAAGTAGGATGTCAGAGGGCTCTCTTTCCATTTGTTCCATGGAGTAGCTTATCCTTTACTTTCTGTTTCACTGCTTACTTTGGGCAGCCTATTTAGGACTATACCCACATCTTCACTACACAGGACAGTGATTTTCTAACCATTATTTCTTGTCTGCAGTGCATACTTTTTGCATTTGAAACTCCAATATGTCTAGTCTGTTCTAGAGAACTATCTGGCTATTAAGGGACTCTTGGCTGTGATGTGCTAGCCTCTCTTTCATGAGCTCTTGACTTTGACCACATTAATCACTATTGCCACTCAACAGTGAATGGAAACTCAGCTTGCTCCTCCACCTTAGCCAAGCTCTTTCTGCTGTTTCAGGCCAGTTCATATTGAAACCTCTTAGGGAAGACAGCTTGAAGATACCATGTTTGGGTCTCTTCAATCCAATGTTTTCTCACTTCTTTGATAGAGAGATCATCTTTTCCTTCCCCCACTAGGCTTCCAAAATAGTCATCCCTAATTAGCAATTTCCCAAGTCTCTGATACCCTTATCCATAACATTTTACTTAGAATAAAAATACAACAATGATCCTACTTCACTTCCAGCTGCCAATTAATTAAACTAATCACAGCTTTTGACCCCCCCTTCCCATCCATTGCATAGCACCTCATATATTCACATCATCATGGTCATCTGTAGCCCCTAACCGGCCAAAACAAGGAAGTGCTTCTATCCTTGCTTTGCAGTTACATGTTACACTGACCAACAGAGATTTGAGTAAATTTTCCCTATCTTTGATTTCCATGATTTACTAACATTTATTCCTAATGTAATTCTGCCCTCTTCCATTTCTCATTATAGGATCTTCCCAATTGAATATTCACATTGGTTCTTTTCTGAGTTTTTATGCTTAATCTTATTCCTGTCTTTTATTGTTAGCAAGGTATTACTGTTTCTTCTTTTTATTGTCATTCTTTCCATCTGATTGTACTTTGTATCTATTTCTCATTCCAACACTAAAACATTATTTGAGGAGTTGATGTGCTGATTAAGAAAAGTAGCACATGGGAAACTCTGTAGAACCACTCACACATGGCAATAAAACTTGGTTTCCCTTACTCTTTTCTGGCAGAGAGGTATAATCAGTCCTGTTTGAAGCTCATAGAGCTTGTTTTCATATATCTCGTATAGCAATTTAGTTATCATACTTTATATCATATTTTGTTATGTAACTGCTAAGTTGTAAATTCCAAAAAAATTAATTGTCTACATATTCCTCAAATGTTATGCTATCACAGGACCTAGCATATGTGAGTCCTCAGTACATGATTATTCATTTGAAATGATTTATTCACTCATTACATAGAAAATGTGTCAACTCAACAAACTACTACTATGAAGGGATTTGTGTAGACAGACTTAAATCATGACAAGTTTAAGTTTATCCTTAAACCCTGGGGAATAGGGATTGCCTACATAATACTGTTTTTATTGCAATCCTGAAATTTGGACCTAGTTGACAAAATTCTCTCAAAAATTTTGTAATTTACTTAATGCAGCTATTTCCAAAATAACTTTCTTTAACACAAACATAGCCAGACATTCCTATGAATGAATTGGAAGGAAAACTAATTAAATTTGTGAATACTGCTTTACTTTTAATCCCTTTAAGAAATATAATAATTGCAACTATTATAACTACTCAGACATTGTCTAGTGAAGTTTTAATTAACAGATAAGGGTGATCCCTAATTAGCTCATCAAAATACTAGTCTGAACAGTATCAGCCCTACATATTGCAATTACATTGTTTGAAGTCAATAGATACTTCTAAAGCACTTCAGGATCAGTCTGCATTCTTAGCAGGGGTACCCTCAACTTTTTTTCTTATGTGGTTAATTTGTTTAGCCAGCCTTCTCTTCTTAAGAGAGAAAACAAACAAAAACCAATACAATAGGTTTGATTATCTCAGTCAAATTTCTGACCTATTCTGAATTACTGTAGTTCAAATTAATGTGGTTTCTTAAGTAGATATCTTATTCTCAGTAATTGTACAGGGTTGTAGAATTATAAAGCTAAAAGGAAAGCTTCCCCTTGTATCAGCTTTTTGAACTATCTCATTTTACAGATGAGGAAGAAATTGATTTATTATATGGTTCCTATGGTTAATCATGAGGCAAGGGCCAAGCCAGTCTCTCTTTGGATGTCCCCGAGTGTTAATTCTGTGCTTTGTGAAAATCAAATGACTGATGTAAGTTAAAAATTAAACAAATCTCTCTGTCTCTCTCTCTGTCTCTGTCTCTCTTATTTGTCATCTACCATCTATTAATTGGATATCAAGCATGAAAATGAAAATACATTTGAAGCTTAACAAAAAGTAATAGCCTTAACTATTAATTTGATACAAGGACGTTAGGCAATTCTTCACTGAAAACAAATAAATTAGAGTTTGTAATTCATTCATTTAGTGAAAGTAGGGTACTGCTATTCTGCAAAAGATTTTGGCACACTACACTCAAGACTTCATTCATTCATTCATTCATTCATTCATTCAACTTTGATTAGGTCTTCTTTTGTTGGTTTTTACACTGTTTTTATAATGCGCCAGGTACCCCAGGAGCTGGAGATAGAAAACAAATAAAATATAAGTGGTATAATAGAAATTTGCAAGGAGTGTCGAGGTAGTACTGAAGAAGGCCTCTCAATCCAGACTGGTGTGAATACATAAAAAATGACTTTCTGGAAGGGGCAATCTAGGACCTAAGTTCTTAAGATAAGCCAGAATTAGCCTGATTTTCTCTATATCAGTAAAGGAAATTAAGGAAGTACCGGCTGACAAATATTGCATCTGATTTAGTTGGTCCACTCTGATCTGGGATCATTCACCTTTTATTTGGTAATTAGGGCCTCTTCCATTTCAGGATGAAAAAAAGCATTGGAGCAGAAACACTATTAAGGTAATTCTTTAGCTTCAGCTTCCCAAGTGGTCAACACTTGACCTATTTGGGATAGTATTTAAGGCAGCAGTAAAGCTTTCCTATTCAAATGACTTGAAGGTTTTCATTGCTGGAATTGTTTAATTAATAAGTAAACACCTTCCACCCCAAATTAGACACTTCAAACATCTAAACATCACAGACAATTATGAATGGAGTAACTCTAAATTCAGGTTAGGGCTGATACTTCCAAAAGTTCAGATCATCACTGAGGAACATAATATACAGAATTTTATGACAGAAGAGCATACTTTTATGTTTATTTACATGTACAAGATATCTGACTATTATAATTTGTTCTCTTTCTCTGTCCATATGTCTCTTCATTTTGCTTTTCCAATTAGTGCTTTCCTGAATGTTCTTTTTTGAGACTTTTGAGGAAATTAAGAGATTGACATCTGAAGAGTCACCCTAAGTGCTTTTACATTTCACACTTCTTGCTGTATGACTATCATGGAACAGTTGTCTATGTACTCTTTTTTATGGGACATTAAGTATTATTTTGGACTGTAGCCTAGATAGAATGGATGAAAAATTTTATTATTATGAGGTCTTGTGTCTTTTTGCTTTGATAAGACATTTATTAGATTGCATTTCATAGAGTTGCATGCTTAGTAATTTTGTACATTTTTATGACTTCTCTGTAAAATACTCATATCTGTGTCATATGTAATCTGAGAACTAGAATTTTTACATTCTTTTTTTTTTCCATTTTCTAGGTTATACCCTCCTTTCTGTAGCCACATTTCTGACCAGCTCTTCCTTTCCTCTCTTTCTAATCACCAGTATAAACCTCTAGCTGAAACATCATCAAGCAGATGATCACTAGTAGTCATTGACAAATGTCACAGAATGAGGAGAATCAGATTTGAGAACTCAGCTCTAAAAAACAAACCAGGGCTCAGATTCTCATTTAAAATCTTCTGGGGCCATGTGGTACTATCATGGTCCTATTTGATACTTTCACAACTTTCAGCTATTTTATTTAATTTTAATTTTTTCTTTAAGTTTATTTATTTTTTAGAGAGACAGAATGCAAGTGGGTTAGGGGCAGAGAGAGAGGGAGACACAGAATCCAAAGCAGGCTCCAGGCTTTGAACTGTCAGCACAGAGCCTGATGCAGGGCTCAGACTCATGAGCTGTGAGATCATGACCTGAGCCGAAGTTGGTCGCTCAAAAGACTGAGCTACCCAGTGGCCCCTAACTTTCAACTATTTTAAATAGAGCTTACCCTTGATCCTATTTCCTTTTCTCTTTCTTTCTTTCTCTTTCTTTCTTTCTTTCTTTCTTTCTTTCTTTCTTTCTTTTCTTTCTCTTTCTTTTTCTCTCTTTCTCTCTTTCTTTCTTTCTTTCTTTCTTTCTTTCTTTCTTTCTTTCTTTCTTTCTTAGAACGCCTATATTGACATATAGATAACATAGGTCACAAATGTCTTCTCCAAATAAAAACAAAGGGGCATAAAATGATAGATTTTGGAGCTGTAAAAGGACTTAGATATCATCGTGTCCAACTTCTTGTAAACACCTGTGTGGGATAGTTCAGTGATTTATCTGAGGTTACAGATACTTGGTTTTATCAGCTGGTTCCAGAACATAGACCTCCTGAATTTTGCCCAGTATTATTCAGCTACATCTTAGTGTTTCCACATCAATGCATTCAATTTGCCTAAAATTTATAAAGCAGTTTCGACTGACCAAGAATTGATAATATAGCAGTGTAAGACACCAGCACACACATGCTGATACATATGTGTATGCACAATTCCTCTGCTGGAGAATCTTAAAGTCTAGGCCTGGGGGTGGCTAGGAGCAGGGCATAGACATAACAGGTATGCTACTGAAACCTATAGTAATTATCTCTACTTGATGACGGCATCTTTTTTTTTTCTGCTGAATTTAGACATGACTTCAACATCTGCCTCTGTATAGCTCTCCAGGCATCCACTATTTATCTTTGAGTATTGTCATGCACAATGAAACTTTTTGCCATCCCAAAATTAGTAGTTTTCTTAAAGAATTAGCATCTAGAAGACAAAGGAACATAATTATAATAACAATAATACTAATAATAGATACCATTTATTACTAAGTTGAAGGTCCTAAACATATTATTATGAAAGCAAAATTGCTTATATATGAATCACCTGACATGTACTCAGTGTATTCTGAATTTTAGGAAATATGAATCTATATGATCTCCACTGTGCTGAATGCTCTATAAGTTATTAGTGGCTTCACTCCCTCTGTTTGGTCCATGGTTGTGGGTCTGCTTTGTGTTCTTTTAAGTCATCATAATTAAAGACTTCATAACTTTTAGTTTTATCCTAGAATCTCTACTAAAAACAAACCACTTATGTCTTATTTTCTCTATTGTTTCTTTTGAAAAACATAGTATTGCCTTTGTTGATGAAATGAATGATGGAGAAGGAAAATGATGATGGTCACTCTTCAGATGTAAACCTATATTGTCATTGGGGTTTGGATTAAGGGAAGGAATGACTCATGTGGGCTTAAAAGCTATGAGTAGGGAGAAATCTGTAAGCAGAGCTATGGGCAAGTGGAAGCAGAGAGTCAAGGAGGTTTATAGACCTTGCTGATTATGTCTTTCCTCAGGATCACAATGGTATGAAATGGTATGTGTTTTGGAATCCAGTGACTATTTCTCAATGGGACTGCCAGAACAGCAAAGTTCTCAGGATGTAGCTTTTTCTAAATCTTTGGGGAAAAAAAGAGAGGGTGGGGGGACAGAAAGAATGGAAGCTTAGTGTGGGCTGCCTACAGGAAACACATTTTACAAAACTGCTTTTTCATGAATGGCAATTGAATCAACTCATTGTCATCAAGCTTTAAGTGAATGAGTTCCTGCAGTTGGCAAAATTGAATAGGAAATGCTTTAATTTTGTTTTGGCTGTGGTCCAACAACAAGAGAGACTTTTCAAGTGTGGAATTACAGAGCTGTGCTGAATGACTCCAGTGAACTCTATGTAGGTTAAGCTCTTCGGGGTGGGATGGGGGCACTGCTTGCTAATGGTGACTCTGTGAAAGGGTTGGGTGAAAGCTTGGGAAGTGTGGGAATGGCAAGTGATACAGAGACCAGCTATTTTTGTCCCTTATACCAGATGAAAATGTGGGTCAAAAGTAACTACTCTCATTAGTACGTGGAGAAAATTTTTATTCAAATTGGGTGTCATTTGCCCTTAAAGAAAGGCTTTTGATGGTTATTTATAATGGTAATACTTCAGATGTTACATATTCAACAATAATTTTGGCTGGTTGATCTGTTGATCAGTAGATTTGAAGAAAAGGACTTTTTACAAAAGTACCTAGGTTGCTGATCCATGTTTTTTCTGCATGTTGATCAAAGAAACTCTCTGTACCCTCACAAATCAAGAAAGATTTGGGGTAGATTTCACTTTTATGGTCACAATTTGATTATTCAGGGGCTGGTTATCCACAGTGAGTCTGGATTCTGACCATGATTACTGACCAAACTGGAGAACTGGTCAGTTGGGAGAGTATAAATTGCATTTTAAAAAAAAGTCTGGGGGAGGGAGGTGCCATGATTTCACAGAGTCAACAGTAATTTTTTTCCAGAATGTATGTTTAGTAATAGCTCAAAAGGAAAGGAAAGCAGAAGGTGGTTCTTTTCCTTTAATATTTTCTTACTGGATGTTTTTTAAAGTTTCTGAATATTTCATTCTAGGAGCATTTATTCCATATTTTAAAAGGAACTGGGTTATTTGCCATGCACTCATAGTGGTTTGACCACATTCAATATTTGGACTCTTAGATGGAATCACCTACATTTTACTTTAGAGATCCCACTGCAGGACTTGCCTGGCGATACAGCTTTTATATTTTCCCATTTACTTTTATACTATCCCCATTTTCTACTGGACAGTCTGCTGCCAAGGCCATTCTCAGATCAAGTTCTGAGTGTTAGATGCTCAGGGTGATGCATCTCCATTTAGGGAGATTTACTATAAGTTTTGTTGTGAGAAATGGATCTTTACATCACTCTCCTGCTAGATTCAGTGACTCACCAATGAATGAAACAGAATTAGATTGAAACATCTGTTTGACTCAGCAAACTCCTTCCTTGGGGAACTGTGAAATTTAAGCACAGTTGCAGTTTTTATACATATCAAGGTGTTGCAGTTTTTATACATATCAAGGCCAGAGATATGTGAGATGGCCACAGTGGTGCCGTGGAGCTGGCTATTATAAGTGGACTGTGCACATCTCTTCCTAACTCAGAGCTCAGTGATATCGTTAGTAGCTTGTTGTGGGCCATGGTTGGAGTGTTTATATACTAGGACATTGGCAAATGCTACAAATAATTGTTGTTGTTTTTCTTTCCCTCCCTGGGAGCCAGCTGTTAAACATTTAGCAGCCCACCATTAGACCAGTGTACCTAAAACACTTTTTTTTTGTTTTAAATTTGTTCTTTAGTTCAGGTGTTCTCAAAGTGTGGTCCTTGAATTGGCAGTCAGAATTACATGGAAACTTGTTAGAAATCAAAATTATCTGTCTCATCCGTGACCTACTGAATTAGAACCTGTAGGGAAGGGGTCAGGAATCTTTCAACAAGACCTCTTCCCAGGTGAATCCTCTGTATGCTAAATAGCTATAAATGTGTGCTAAAGTGTGATAACCACTGCCCTAAGGACTAAATGATTGAGGAACAGTAAATTATGTTTAATTAACTGTATGTTGGCTATGATTTAATGATTAATTATCTCCTACCTGTCCCATTGCACCTATTAAGCTTTCACAAGTTAGTGTCAAATGACACTCACTGTTATTACAGTGCCCACAATGGGTTGTGGGGATGTGTCAAAACTATATCATTTTGAGGGCTCAGCAGATGGAAACACCCCACTCACCATCTAATGCTCACATTCTTTAACTGAAAGCACTGCCAAGAAGCAAGTGATGTGGGTAAGTATGGTAACTAGACTACCATATTTTTTGCTGGGCTAAGAGTCAGAATTTCCTAGAGGTCTTGTAAAAGCAGACTGCCAGGCTCCACCCCCAGAGTTTCTGATTTGGTAGGCCTGGTGGTTGGTAATTTGCATTTCTAGACAACTTCCCAAGTGACATTGATGTTGCCGGTCCACGGACCACTCCTGGAGAACCACTGCTCTTGAACATCTTTTGAATGATCTGTTTTTGTGTGAGTTTCTGCTTCTCAGTTTTTTTGTTTTCCCCTGTTCTCCATTTAGCTTGGCTGTGATTTCTCCTCAGAGAAGGTACAGCCCACATCATATGGGGCATGGTTTTTAATGTGCAGGAGCCTGCTGAGCCCTTCATTTCATTTCCTGTCAAGATATTATTCAGAGTCATAATGCACTTTGTCATTTTTCTCCATTCTCCTACTAAATTTTTACAGCCTTGGCACTTTGCTATTGTGTCCAGGGAAACTCAGCTGCTTCCTCATCGCAGTGTATTTGGCCTTATGATTCACACCTTTCACTGCCGCCGGCTCATTTACTAGGTTGAACAGGGTGTTTCCCCCTTTTTTGAACAGATTGTATTTATTTCCTTTAAACAAGATAACAGTCCACCTGAGTTTCATCTTATTTCACTCTCTACAACAAAATAGGAGCTCTTCCCAATGCATGAAAAATACAGTTTAAAGTATTTACTGCTTTTGAACTATGATATGTGGTTAAAAGACTTGAAAGATTGTCATGATGGCTCTAGCAGGCCTTGAATGCCTTATAGATGAGATTAAGAGGGAAGTCTACATCTTTGTTCCTAAACTCTTATAATGCAGCATTGGAATAGGGGTTGTAATGTTATATGTTTAATTTTTGGAGGTCACATCTTTGAATTACTTGTTAGGTTATCCACTAATCTGAGTGAGAAAACTTTAGTTTACGATCTATTTCAGTTACTCAGTAATTCTTGTGACCTTGGGCAGGTCATTGAATTTTCTGGTATCACTTTCTCACCTATAAAATGAAAATAATGGCATCTGTACTGTTTATTTAAGTAGTGTGAGGATCACAATGATATCTAAAATGCTATGTAACTGTGAAGCATTTTATGTGTTCCTTACAGTGCTCAGCATGATCAGGACCCAAAGTACACTTCAGGTGTGATATCTGGCTTGTGTATGCATGTGTAGAGTCTTTTATAGATCTCTGGAAACTGAAATTCAAAATGACATCAGATTCTGTACTTTATAGGTAACCTGAGTGTGGGATGCAAGTGTAGAATAGTAGGTACAATAGCTAGACTTTGGATGCAGGAATGATTGAGGATTAGCTGCAGGCCTTGGGATCTTGCTTAATATTCTCTACATGGAACCTGGAGAGATATCAAGAAATTGAGTGCATGTATTATTTGAATAACAGGAGTAATGGGGGCAAAAATACACCATGTTGTTGGTATTTGGTAAGGTGTCTCCTCTTTTTGGCCTGATAACTAGGATCTTTTTCTTGACTATAAAGGTATATTTACTGGGACAAAAGGCAGGATGGGTGGGCTATCTTTGGTATTCAAAACAGAAAATACCAAATTGGGATTAATATGCATGTGTTTTTGTTTATGGCAAATATTTAAAATAGGGTTTGTGAAATCCTACAGAGTCCATCTTGAGAAAACACATAGAAGTCTTCTAAAATATTTCTCTCTCTGTGTTCAGCTTTCATGGTGTTCAAAACATTAGATATTATACACTTGGGATTTTGTAGTACCATGCCCCGGAATTCATGTCAGACAATTACTTATGCTATCCAAATAAATGCTATCCAAATAAAATAGCATTAAAAATGCTGGAATAAGTGTATGGGGACACTCTGCCTCAATACTTACTAGCTTACTGATGGTGGATAAGTCAAGTAACCTGTCTGAAACTTAATTTCCTAATCTGCAAAATAGAAATAACAATTCTTGATTTGTTTACCCTCACTAAATTGCAGATGTGTCAACTGTAACACAGGCTAGAATGCAAGATTTTATTTTGAAAAAGCTTATTCTAGAAGGCTTTATATGTAGTCAGTGCAATTGTGATTATTATGGAATTAAAAGCAGGCTAGAAATGAGTTGTGTTGAATGAAAGAATCTTTAGGTGACTTCAGTGCCTACTGAGCAGCCTCATGCAGTTGGTCTTGATTCATGCATCAAGCCTCATGGTAGGCTGGTTGGCTATAGTTCTGCCCTCCTTATTCAGTATCTTTCCTGTAACCTAAATGAGATATAGAAGGCATGCTCTTCAGATTCATAGGTGATGCAGACCTGGGAGGAGTAGCTAATGCCATGAATACAGATCTACAATTCAAATTGATCTCAAAAGGCAGGAGCAATGATCTGAAAGCACCAGGATAGAATATAACATGGATATAAATAAAGTTCTTCATTTAGAGTAAACATGATCTATTACGCAAATTCAGGATGTTGGTGATTTGCCTTGGAGGAAGTTGATATGAAACCATCTGGGAGTTTTAGATGTCTATAAGCTCAAATAGAATGTGATGCATTTGCTTTGAAAAGAAAAAAAAAAAACAGTACCTTGAATAGAAAAATATGGGTGCTCACTAGAGTGATCCAGTGCTCAGAAATCCAGTTTCTGAGAGGATTAGGGTTCTGGTCCATTCTGTGCCAATATCTCACAATGTGACCTTGCTCGGGTTCTTTAATGTCTCTTGGCTTCAGTTCCTGTACCCTGTAGAATGAGAATTTGGACTAAATTATTTCCAAGATTGCTTCCAGCCATAAGAATATGTGATTCTGAGTTAGGTCACAAAAAGCAGGGTTTTTTGGAGGGGGCTTGGGGGAGATGTTTTTTTGATCATTGATAAAGCTAGTTGAAAAAAAATTTCAATTATAGAGAAATAGCTGGGACCTAAAATAACAATATGTATGTATATGTCTTTTTATTTTCTCTGTAATTATGGCATTTAATTTGATTTTGTTTGCTCAGCTAATGGCCTACTAAAAATAATGTATTTCTTCTTATTTTGCTTAACTGGTATGCCTTAAGAACTTTTCTAGAACTTCAAATCTTCCTGTTACTTTCAGGTACAAATCCCAGCAGGGTCCAGCTGGCTCACTTTCCTTCCAAGACAGATAAATTGAACTGTATGTGCTTTTACAGTGTGTGGTCTTAGATGTCTAACATGAGACTTTCAAAATTAAGGTCCTGTCTACTTCTTATAGACATATACAGGACCTCAGACCTCTCTTTGTAGGAATAACAACTTATCATCAAAACTATGGAGTCATTTTGCTGCCAAAAATATATGTTGCTGCTCTCAAACTTATAGAAGGATTATTTTTTAATATAATTTTTAATTGAGCAGTGAATGACTTAATGTTTTACAGTGCTTCTGGGTTTTAGAATGTGTTGGATTTTTTTTCAGGAGGAATGGTTGCATGCACAGGCATGTTGTTCAGTGTTTTAATGCATCTGGTAAATTTTGTTCATTTCATCATGTTGTTTGTTTGATAAAGTGTTTGTACTATATTCCATACACTGAGTTTTTTGTGTTGTTTTATCTGTATGTGCATTATCCTCATTGATTTTTGAAATGTTGAACTTGTAACTTAATTAGTTAAATAAATGGGCTTTAAACAAACTATTTCTTCCCCAATCATACCAGATAAAGAGAATTTATCATATTAAGGGTATTGTGTTTGGGAAGATAGCATCTTGTTTGCATGCTTCCTTTTCTTTTCTCTGCTTTCTTTCCCTTGTCTCTCTCCTCTGCTTTCCTCCATTCTACCTATTCTTCTTCACTCCTTTCTTTTCCTTTTTGTTTCTTCTGTCCATAAATATTTATTGAATCACCACTGTGAGTTAGGCAGGCTGAGGATTTATTTAGTAGTAAGGTATCTGCCTTCATGGTGCTTACAATCTAAGAAAGGTATCATTTAAGTACAAAAAAATGGAGATGCAGAGTGATAGAAAAACCAGCTCAATAATAAGGGTCAGAGAAGCATCCCAGAATAAATAGATTTCAAACCTGAGAACTGAATGTTGATTTATTGTTAGCTAAGTGAAGAGGTTGAGCTTGGCTTGGATTTAGGAAATATTCTAGTAGAGAGAAAGCATATAGTAAAATATTAAGATGAGGAAAAAGTATACAGCACAATTAAGAAATTAAAAAAATCAGTATGGTTGAAGCCTGGTATACAAAGGCAGATTGACCAGAAATAGAATTGGGGGGGAAAGATCATACAGGGGCCTTTTGGGTTATGGACCCAAAGAATAATAGTAAATCACTGGAGGGTTGAAAGAAAAAAAAAAAAAACATGATCAGTTTTCCCTTTTTTAAAAAAGATCACTTTTTTGTGGTGGGACACAAGATTGATTATGCAGTTATTGTTATGGTCCTGGTAAGAGATGATGAGATGATAATGATGATGCAGCATTGGACTGAGAAGGGGATTGGGTGGTGGACACTGGAGTGTCTGTTTCGTCTGGACAACACTTTGGCGTCTTTATTTTATTTTCAAGTAATTGTCTTTAAAGGTATTGTTAGAGGGTACGAGTTAAGATGGTGGAGTAGTTGGAGGACCGTATGTTTGCCTCATCCCTTGTATACAGCTAGATAAATATAAAATCATTCTGTACACCAAAAATATTGATCTGAGGACTGACAGAACAAATGGCATAACTAGAGGGAGAGATGAGGCCACATTGTGGAATGTAGGAGGTGCAGAGAAACGTGATTTGAGGGAGAAAAGGATCATTGATACTGTGGAGGGGAGGGAGCCCTGATCACAGAGAGAGGCAAGAAAGAAAGAGGGAGGAGTGCACAGAGGATCACACAAGGAAGACATATCCCCAAAGCCATTGACTGGGGAAACAAAAGGAGCTGAATTTTTACAACAGTGGAGCTCAAAGACTGTTTTAGACATCTGTGCTATGGCTGATATTCAGCCCAGCGGGTGCAGTAGTGTTCCTGTGGAGAAGGGCAGAGGCCCAGGAGCAAACGGAGCTGTCTAAGGATCTCCTGGGATGCACTGGGAGAGACAGTTCTCCCTTCTTGGAGTGCATCTGAGAGAAGTGATATTGCTTCCCTGAGGACAGTAAAAAGCCAGTGGCCACTATTGTGCTCCCTAACCCCTAAGCACAGGGGCAGAGACACCTGCTGAGGGTGGCTAACCTGGGCCCAGGCTTTTTGTTGTACTTTATTCTGAACTCCAAGCTTCTGTGTGTTGGTGCAACTGCCCTTCTAGGACAAACCAGCACCAGCCCCAGTGGAAGGATACTTTCCCCCAGAGGGCAGTGTGAGTCTATGCTATACCAGGTCCCTAAAGTTTGGAGTTTTGAAACAGCCAGCATACCTAAGATACTAACAGGTGCTCTGTGCTACTGGGTGGACAGAAGGCTCAGGCATAGGCAAGGTGAAGGCAGGGGTTTGAGGGATGCCTGGGACACATGAGATGAGATTGTTTGCTGTTCTGTGAGCACTTCCTGAAGAATGGTGAGCACAAACTCCCCTCTCTGGGGGTGAGGGAGAGGGCTAGTGCCATTTCTCTCCCCCATCTGTCAGCATGATTGGACTTCCAGTGAACAGCACAGTACCAACAGTGGAGGCCTAATCTGCTTACTCAAGCCAGCTTCCTGTGCTCTGCAGGTGCTTCTTTACTAGCGCATGTGTGCCTGAGAACCAAAGCAGTAGGCCCCTCCCCCTTAGACTAGCACAAATCCCCCTAGATGCACCAAGTCTACTGACCATAGAGTGCTGTACAGCTTCATTTCTAGGGGAAATAGGATCATCCCTCTTTTAACAAGCAGACTAGACAACACCTACTTAAAACTCACCACACTTTGGCCAAGGTCCAGACACTTCCCACTGTAGGTATGGAAAAACTCTCCAGAGTACTAACCTGAGGGAAAGAGTGAACAAAACACAGCAACAGAGTGTACACAGCATACACCAAAAACACTTCCTGAAGTGCCAGGCCCTGGACAGTATATGATCTCTTCTTAAGAAGACCGTTACTCTCAGGAGCAGAAAGCATAACAGGCTTTCCTAACACACAGAAAAAGGAAGAGACCTAGACAAAATGCCAAGGTGGAGGAACTCATGCAAAAGAAAGAACATGAAAAGGTCATGGCCAGGGATCTAATTGAAACAGATATAATATGCCTGATTCAGAATTTAAAATAACAATCGTAAGAATACTAGCTGGGCCTGAGAAAAGCATAAAAGACACCAAAGAGTCCCTTACTGCAGAGATAAAAGACCTAGAGACTAGTCAGGCCGAAATAAAAAAAAAAATGCTATAACGAGATGTGAAACTGACTGGATGTAATGATCACAAGGATGGAAGATGAGGAGGAATGTGTAAGTGATATAGAAGAAAAAACTAAGGAAAATAATGAAGCTGAAAAGAAAAGGGAAAGAAAATATTGGATTACAGATGTAGACTTGGGAACTCAGTGACTCCAAAAGCATAATAACGTTCTTATGGGATATGACTTCAGCTCAGGTCATGACCTCATGGCTCATGAGTTTGAGCCCTGTTTTGGGCTCTGTGCTGACAGCTCAGAGCCTGGAGCCTGCTTTGGATTCTGTCTCCCTCTCTCTCTGCCTCTCCCCGACTCATGCTGTCTCTCTCTCTCTGAAAAATAAAAAAAAAAAAACATTAAAAAAAATTCTAAAAAAAAGTTTCACGGGCCAGAAAGGAGTGGCATGATGTGCTGAATGGGAAAAATATGCAGTCAGGAATACTCTATCAAACAACACTGACATTCAGTAATGGAAGGAAAGATAAAGAGTTTCCTAGACAAAACTAAAGGAGTTTGTGGCCTCTAAGTCAGCCCTGCAAGAAATATTAAAGGGGACTCTTTGAGTGGGAAAGCAAAACCAAAAGCAAAAAAGACTAGAAATGAACAGAGAAAACTACAGAAACAATGATTTAACAAGTAATTCAATGGTACTAAATTCATATCTATCAGTAATCACTCAGAATGTAAATGGACTAAATGCTCCAATATAAGACATAGGATATAAGAGTGGATAAAAAACCAAGATCCATTGATAAGCTGCCTACAAGAGACTCATTTTAGACCTAAAGACATCTACAGATTGAAAGTGAGGGGATAGGGGTACCTTGGTGGCTCAGTCGGTTAAGCATCTGACTTTGGCCTGATCTCGCTGTTCCTAAGTTCGAGCCCTATGTCAGGCTTTGTGCTGACAGCTCAGAGCCTGGAGCCTGTTTCAGATTCTGTGTCTCCCTCTCTTTCCTCTGCCCTTTCCCCACTCATGGTCTGTCTTACTCTCTGTCAAAAATAAACATTAAAAAGAAAAAGAAAGTGAAGGGATAGAGAACCATTTATCATCCTAATGGATGTCAAAAGAAAGCTCAAGGAGCTGTACTTATATCAGACCAACTAGATTTTAAACCAAAGACTGTAACAAGAAATGAAGAAGGACACTATATCTTAATAAAGGGGTCTATTCAACAAGAAAACCTAACAATTGTAAATATCTATGTCCCCAGCTTGAAAGTAACCAAATATATAAGTCAATTAATAACAAGCTTAAAGAAACTTTTTGATAATAATATAACAATAACAGGGGACTTTAACACCCCACTTACAACAATGGACAGATCATCTCAGAAAACTCAACAAGGAAACAATGACTTTGAATGACACATTGGACCAAATGGACTTAACAGATATATTCAGAACATTTCATCCTAAAGCAGCAGAATGCACATTGTTTTCAAGTACTCATGGGACATCCTCCAGAATAGATTACATACTGGGTCACAAATAAGGCCTCAAGAATTATAAAAATGTTGAGATCCTACAAACCATATTTTCCAATTAAAATGATATGAAACTTTGGGGTGCCTGAGTGGCTTAGTCGGTTGGGTGCCTGACTTCAGCTCAGGTCATGATCCTACAGTTTGTGGGTTCAAGCCTCACATCGGGCTCTGTGCTGACAGCTTGGAGCCTGGAGCCTGCTTCAGATACTGTGTCTCCCTCCCTCTCTGCCCCTCCTCTACTCATGTTCTGTCTCTCAAGAATAAATAAACATTAAAAAAATGATCTGAAACTTGAATTCAGTCACAAGAAGTAATTTGGAAAGGTGATAATTACGTGGAGATTAAAGAGCATTCTACTAAAGAATGAATGGGTTTACCAGGAAATTAAAGAAGAGAAAAAAAACCCACATGGAAACAAATGAAAATGAAAACATGACAGTCCAAAACCTTTGGGAATGCAGCAAAAGCAGTCATTAGAGGTAAGTGTTTAATAATACAGGCTTATCTCAAGAAGCAAGAAAAATTTCAAATATACAACCTAACCTTACACCAAAAGGAGCTAGAAAAGGAATAGTAAATGGAGCCTAGAGCCAGCAGAAGAAGGTAAATAATAAAGACTAGAACAGAAATAAACGATATAGAAACAAAAAACAAACAAAAAGCCCAGAACAGATCAATGAAACTAGGAGCTCGTTCTTTTGACAGTTAATAAAACTGATAAACCCTTAGCCAGACTTACCAAAAAAGAAAAGAGAAAGGACCCAAATAAATAAAATTATGAATGAGAGAGGAGAGATCACAACTAAAACCACAGAAATACAAAAATTAAAACAGAATATTATGAAAAATTGTATGACAACAAACTGAGAAATCTGGAAGAAATGGATAAATTCCCAGAAACATATAAACTACCAAAATTGAAACAGGAAGAAATAGAAAATTTGAACAGACCAATAACCAGCAAGGAAATTGAATCAGTAATCCAAAGTCTCCCAACAAATAAAAGTCCAGAGCCAGATGGCTTCCCATGGGAATTATACAAACATTTAAAGGAGAGCTAATACATTCTTCTCAAACAGTTACAAAAAATAGAAAAGGAAGGAAAACTTCACAACTCATTCTACAAGGCCAGCATTACCTTGATTCCAAAACCAGACAAAGACTCCACTTAAAAAGAGAATTACAGGCCAATATCCCTGAGGTACATGGATGCAAAAATTCTCAACAAGGTACTACAAATCAAACCCAACACTACATGAAAAGAATCATTCACCGAAATCAAGCTGGACTTATTCCTGGGCTCCAAGAGTGGTTCAATATTAGCAAATCAATCATCATGATAACCACATTAATAAATGAAAAAAATAAGAATGATGTTATTCTCTCAATAGATACAGAAAAAGCTTTTGACAAAATACAACCTCCATTTTATATAAATACCTTTAACAAAGTAGGGATAGATGGAACATCATAGAGGCCATGTACAGAAGACTCACAACTAATATCATCCTAAATGGGGGAAAACAGAGTTTTTCCTCTATGGTTTGTCAGGAATGAGACAGGGATGTCAGCTCTCACCATTGTTATTGAAATAAAAGGTATCCAAATCAGCAAGGAAGAAGTCAAATTTCACTCTTCACGGACGATATGAAAAACGCCACTAAAATATTGCTAGAATGGATATATGAATTCAGTAAAGTTGCAGGATACAAAATAAACATACAGAAATCTGTTGAGTTTCTATACACTAATAATGAAGCAGCAGAAAAAGAAATTAAGGAATCTTTCCCATTATAATCAAGCTGGACTTACAATCAAGTTGCACCAGAAACCATTAGATACCTAGGAATAAACCTAACTAAAGAGGTTAAAGATTTGTATTCTGAAAGTTATAGGGCACTGATGAAAGAAATTGAAGAGGACACACAACAATGGAAATAAATTCTGTGCTCATGGATTGGAAGAACAGATTTTGTTAAAGTGCCTATACTACCCAAAGCAATCTACACATTTAATGCAATCCCTATCAAAATACCACCAGCATTTTTACAGAGTTAGAATAAATAATCCTAAAGTTTGTGTAGAACCACAAAAGATCCCAAATAACCGAAGCAATCTTGAAAAAGAAAGCCAAAGCTGGAGGCATCACATTTCCAGACTTCAAGCTATATTACAAAGCTGTAGTGATGAACACAGTATGATACTGGCACAAAAACAGACATATAGATCAATGGAACAGAACAGAAAACCCAAAAATGGACCCACAACAATATGGTCAACTAATCTTTGAAAAAAATAGGAAAAAATAATGGAAAAACGACAGTGTCTTCAACAAATGATGTTGGGAAAACTGGACAGCAACACGCAGAAGAATGAAACTGCACCAGTTTCTTACACCTTACACAAAAATAAATTCAAAATGGATTAGAGATCTAAATGTGAGACAGGAAACCATCAAAATCCCAAAGGAGAACACAGGCAGCAATTTCTTTATTATCAGGTACTTCTTCCTAGACATGTCTCCAGAGGCAAGGGAAACAAAAGCAAAACTGAACTATTGGTACTTCATCAAAATAAAAAGCTCCTGCACAGTGAAGGAAACAATCAGTAAAACTAAAAGGCAACCTATTGAATGGGAGAAGATATTTACAAATGACATATTAGATAAAGGGTTAGTATCTAAAATCTATGAAGAACTTGTAAAACTCAACATCCAAAAAAACAAATAATCCATTAAGGAATGGGCAGAAGACATGAATAGACATTTTTCCAAAGAAGACATATAGATGGCCAACAGACAAAAGAAAAGATGCTCAATATCATTCATCATCAGGGAAATACAAATCAAAACTACAATGAGATATCACCTCACACCTGTCAGAATGGTTAAAATCAACAACACAAGAAACAGCAGGTGTTGCCGAAGATGTGAAGAAAGGGAAATCCTTCTTGCACTGTTGGTGGGAATGCAAATGGGTACCTCCATTTTAGAAAACAGTATGGAAGTTTCTCAAAAAGTTAAAAGTACAACTACCCTGTGACCCAACAATTGCACTACTAGGACCCAAAAGATACAAAAATACTGATCAAAGGGGCACATGTACTCTGATGTTTAGAGCAGCATTATCTACAATAGCGAAATTATGGAAATAACCCAAATATCCATCAACTAATGAATGGATAAAGAAGAGGTGGTGTGTGAGTGTGTGTGTGTGTGTATGTGTGTGTGTGTGTGTACACATACATATATGTGTATATATATATGTGTGTGTATATATATATATATATGTATGTATGTATAATGGAATATTACTCAGCCATGAAAAGAATGGAATCTTGCCATTTACAATGACATGGGTGGAGCCAGAGTGTATATGCTAAGTGAAACAAGTCAGAGAAAGACAAATACCATATGATTTCACTCACATGTGGAATTTAGGAAACAAAACAGATGAACATAGGCAAAAGAAAAAAAAAGAGAAAGGAAGGCAAACCATAAAAGAAACTCTTAAGTACAGAGAAGAAACAGGGTTGATGGTAGGGAGGTGGGCAGGGAATGGGCTAAATGGGTGATGGGTGTTAAGGAGAACACTTGTTATGATGAACACTAGGTGTTATATGTAAGTGATGAATCACTGAATTCTACTCCTGAAGCTAATAATACACTATATGCTAACTAGAATTTAAATAAAAACTTGAGACATTAAAAAAAAATAAAGCTATCGTTAGAAATCTAAGACATCCTTTTTATTCCCCCCTCTTTCTTATAATTCCTACTATGAGGATGTAGAGGCTGCCCAAGGAATAGATTTGTAGCTGTAAGAGGTGGAGAATTCAGAATAGATTTCTCAGTGCTGTTGGTTTGAGTGGAAGAACAGCACCAAAATGAGAGAGCTCTGAATTTAACCCCCAGTCTGGCCACTAATGAGCTCTCTGACTATGGGTAAATAACTTAACCTCTGTAGGCATTCCTTTCAATTCCAATCTTTCAAGATTCTGAGGATGCCTATGTAAAAGAACTCTAGGGAGGAAAAGCCTCCAGGTGTTTATTTGCATTTTGAACATCTTAATACTGGTTTAATCCCTATTGGTATGTATATTGAAATCCTAGATTCAACAAGTGAAAGTATCTGAAGTCTGCTAGCAGTATCAGAAGTCTGAATTTTACTTACTATTAAGTGGTAATTCTGGAACTAAAAATCAGACTTTCTGTTTTGCATACTTGCTCAAAGATGTGAGAGGAGATTTTGGGGTCTGTGAAAGATTTTGGCCATAAATGTCAAATATTTAACTTCTGAGAATAGAAATCATTAGTATTAAGAATTGGGCTAAAGTGTGTAGTTGTTTCCAAATGTGAGTCCACTGACTGGTGTCCATTTGAATGCATAAAAATCTCCTGTGGGATCTTGTTAAAAGTACAGGCGTCATCCTCGTAGCTTCTGATCAGTAGGTGGTGGGTGGGTGCTGTGCTCCAGGGCAGTGTTTTTATGTGAGGTTCATGAAATCACAGCAGTCTTGCACAATGCTTCTTGAATTGTTTGAGGTAAAATAAATTAGAGAGACACTCTAATATAATTTCTTCTATAGATTAATGCATTAGCATTTAAGAGGTTCTGAGATGTTTTAAATGAAATAATTTGACTAACTATTTATTCCTATTTGTGTTACACAGTTGGCCCCTCAACCACTTTTACTAGGATATCTATTATCAGCCCACAGAACTGGTGTTCCATGATGGAAATTTACAAGATATGAGTCATTTTTTATAGTAGTTGAAATATAGTCATCCATCAAGTGGTCCACGGATATTAATCCTTTATTATTGAAACAAAGGCACATACTTGTGAAATTGCTGAAGGACTAGGTATAAATATTTTGGCTGCAAAATTGGTTAATTTCATCATCAACAAGCTACATGACATTGGTACTCAGTACTATCATGTGGGTTGTGCCTATTACATTACTGTGACTCTTCACATTTGCTCTATGTGAATGGCACTTCCATAGAGCTGGGCAGTATGCACCCTGACAGACCTTTGTGGCCTCTCTGTCTGACGTATTGGCGCTGACCCTGGGACTTTGCTTTCACTGGCATCAGATATCAACCATGTGACTGATCTTGCCTAGAATACTGGTCTCTGAATGGTAGCCCCTAAAACCCTGTCTAGAATAGAATGACACAAAATAGTTTGGTTTCAATAAAATAATGAGGCTGTTTCTAGAAGCCATTCACCAAAATTTAAGTGTTTAAAAATGAGTATATTATTATTTTCCGTCCTGAGGAAAAGCTGAGATCATCATCAGACGTGTTACTGACCAAATTTAGTTCCTTTGTTATTTCATAGCTTTGATCACCACGTGGCAAGCCTCATGTTTGGCACTGGGGACATAAAGGGGAAAAAAGGCATAGTTTATTTCAAAAAGGGTAGCTTAAGTGAAACTGGCACATGCACAGATGGTTATAGTATACTGTGGTAATAGTTACAATGGAGGTAAGTGCAAGGGACAATTAGAGCATAAAAAATAAAGTACCTAAGTTGGCCTGGGGGAATCAGGAAAATTTTCAGATGAAACTACTTTGGTTTAGTTTGGTTTCTGATTTTCTTCCGAAGCCCTGTGCTGACTCTGCTATTCAATTACCAAGAGAAAGTTTAGATTTTGCTGTCTTGCATGTGCTCATATGCTTTTCCAAAATAAATTGTGTTTATGTAATAATTTTTACCTTTTCTCCTCACTCATCATTTCCATCCTGATATTACTTTGAATTATACCCCCCACAATAGTCTTAGTTTCAGCTGAGTATTCACATTTCTGGTACAAGCTAATAGAATTTTTCATTTGCTTTTGGTTTGCAGATGTTGAGCACATGGCTCTTAAGCATGGCATTATTCTTAGAAGGATGACAGTCTTCAAACATTTTGATTAGTACCTCAATTTTATCCACTTCTCCATATTGAAGTGAGTCTGTGTTTTATATCTTTTTAGCTTCATCTCCTACATAAAGCTCTAGTATTCAGAAAGGCAATTTTTGTCTCTAGTTTTATATCTACCAAACTACTGTGAAGCTTTCAGAAAGGTTTGATAGCTTTTAGTCCCAGAAAAGGAATGTTACTTAATTTTTCAAAGAGCCAAAGAAATATACCTGCATTGAGAATAAATACACCTTGCCTATTTGCAGTTTTTTGCATCTGTATAGCATTTTAAAATTTGTAAAATATTTTACCTTTATTATTTCATTTAACTCTCACGGTGCCATTTGAAATATGAGGAAACTGGAGCTTAGTGAGGTTTAATTGAGTTAGTCCAGATAGTACAGCTAGTCCGTACAGAACTAGGATTCAGAGAGACTCCCGCCTCCATTTATGCAGCTCTTTCCACTATAGTGCACAGCAGGATAATCTTGCTATATGTAAGATATAAAAAGAGGATTAAAATGAAGGAACAATATTTTTATTTGGCGTCACAAATGCAAAAATTGTAAGTATCATTGTTAGTGGTTTGGGTGGATGAGATTGTATAGCACATAAGAGAAAGTAAATTACTCACGATACCAGGTTGAATACAGTAGGTGAGTTTGGTGAAACAGGGCAAGAGGTGGAGCTGATTCAGTGTTTAATGAAACAGCACTGCAGGCAGCAAGATGAGTTTAAAAAGGTAGCGGTGAGTGGGGAGAGGAGGGAACAAGTTAGCAGTAGAGAAGAAGACAGAGGACTACTGAATGAAGAATGGACCTAGACAGGAAACCAGCCAAAAAGACTAAGTCCCAAGGGAAGACTGCAGCTGGATCCTGTGCCACCTTCATTCTCAGGATGAGGTCTCTTATATACCAATGATCTAGAGCCAAAATTGATGGCACAGGTGCTGGTCAGTGAGGAATCTGCAGTCAGGATGTAGTCAATTCTAGACAGATCATAAGTAATATGGTACCGTTCAGTCACACAAGTCATGTCATTATTTCCAGATAAAAGAATGTGAAGGGTAGGAGTAGTAATTGGAAAGTGACTGAAGGGTTTAGGCTCAGTTTCTTGACGATGATGTGAAGGACAAAGAACCAGATGAAGATGTGACTCCGTGGCACAAACCTGGCATTGTGTTATGAGCCCATGGCCATGATCTGATTTGCTTTTCTTTTTTTAAGTGCCATCAGTTTGCAGATCACCTGGATACCTTAATAGTCAGAGACTTTAACTTTCTTAGTCCTTAACAGATTGATAACATAAAACATATGTTCCCAATTATTTAATATTAGAGAATACCTCTGTCTTTTCTCAAGTGCTCATGTAATATTTCCAGAAATTAGAATTAAGATTTTTTTGGCCTAAAACTCAGCAAATAATACAAATCATATCTTATAATATTGCATAAAACCATAAATAAATTAGAAATTAAATTTTTTTTAACATTCATTTTTGAGAGACAGAGACAGGCCACAAGCAAGGGAGGGGCAGAGAAAGAGGGAGACACAGGATCTGAAGCAGACTACAGGCTCTGAGCAGTCAGCACAGAGCCCAACCCAGGGCTCTAAACCACAAACTGTGAGATCATGACCTGAGCTGAAGTCAGACTGACTGGGCCACTCAGGCACCCCAATAAATTAGAAATTAAAACATGCAAGCACATAGCATTATAAGTCTATAATTGACATACAATAAATTATATATATATATGCGGTGTATAGTTTAATAAGAATTTATATAATGTCTATATTCATTAAACCACCATCATAATCAAGATAGGAACATATTGATTATTCCCCAAATTTTCCTTGTGTCTTTGTGATCTCTCTTTCCCACCTCTCCCTGTCTCTAAAAATCTCTCCCTAATGATTCTTGGATTCAAGGGGAGTCTAAATGCATACAACATTAGACTGACCACTCTAGGCAATTTTACATACATTTGTTGAACTGAAGAGGTAGATAGCAAAAATTCAGAGAAGGAAGCTTTCAGGAAAATAAGATATGTTTAGAAACAAGTGTTTACGCTGGGTAAGCTTGAATTCAGCCTGGAACAGCTAGAATGAGTTGAGAGATCATTTCAGTTTTGGAGTAAGGACACGACAAAGCTAAGCCAGGAAAGAAGGCTACACAATCCTGAGAGAGTAAGAGGACTTATTTGAGGACTTATTTGAGAGTAAGAGGACTATTCAGAAGTAGTACACTGATGATCTGTAGAAAATAATAGTTTGGTGAGCTTGTGGAGGATCTTGAAAATGAGGCTGAGTATAGATTTAAGATAATGAGGAACAAATGAGGGCTTAAAAAAAACTAAGGAAAGGGATCCACCATTCATTTATCATTCATTAAATATATATATACACACACACATATGTATATATTCATATGGAATTCTCACTATATAGCATGCATGCTTTAAGTGCTAATGGCTATGCTTTTAATATACGGCCATTTGGAACAGTATGGTTTGCTGTGTGTGTGTGTGTGTGTGTGTGTGTGTGTGTATGAGAGAGAGATTTGTTGTTTTTTTAAGAGAAACTTTATTTTAGAAAATTTTAGATCTACAGAAAAGTTGCAAGAATATTACAAAATTTCCATATACCCTTCATGCAGTTTCTTCCATTGTTAACATCTTTTTTTTTTTAATTTTTTTTAACGTTTATTTATTTTTGAGACAGAGAGAGACAGAGCATGAACGGGGGAGGGTCAGAGAGAGGGAGACACAGAATCTGAAACAGGCTCCAGGCTCTGAGCTGTCAGCACAGAGCCTGACGCGGGGCTCGAACTCACGGACCGCGAGATCATGACCTGAGCCGAAGTCGGCCGCTTAACCAACTGAGCCACCCAGGCGCCCCCCATTGTTAACATCTTGTATAACCATAGTGCATTTGTCAAAACTGACATCAGTACATTACTATTAACCAAACTCCAGACTTAATTTGGATTTTCTTGGTTTTTATATGATGGCTTTTTTTTTCAATCCTAGGATTCCACCCAAGAGATAACAGTATATTTAGTCCCCATGTCTCCTTAGGCTTCTTAGATTGTGATGGTTTCTCAGACTTAACTTCTTTTTAATTATCTTGACATTTTTGATATTTTATAGAATTTATTCCATTTGGTTTTGTCTGATGTTTCCCTCATACTATCTGTTTTTGAAATAACAAATGAAAGTTCCATTCATAAATTAAAAGTTTAATTTTTATTTAACTTTGTGTTTGAATTTTGCATACTTTTAATCTTTTTTGAATAGCAAACCTCATATTCTTCTCAAATCATTTTCAGGCTATCTATTGCCTCACCTATTTATCGTAGGTGTCACATTTATTGTTTCAGTGTACTAGGGTTTCCTGGAAAGAAGGATTTCTAATCAAATCAGTAAGGATTTGAATGACAGATTCTAAGAAATTCTTCCAAGACCTTAAGGACTTGGATAGTCATAATTCAGTCACCGCTGTGGTTCAGTAACAGAGACTACATGCTTCGTTGTGCTCTGAATCATGACTCAAATCATCATATGGTTTAGCTTGAACTTTGTCCAAGTTGCTAGCTGCACTATCACAGATTGGTGTAATTGGGATGACAATGTACAGGAGTGTCCACATAGACTGCTGTTCTAAAGTAAACTCAAAGGTTCTTGGGAATTAAAACCCACAAAGCTGAACAAGGAAATCGTAAGAACCCTGTACTGTTGTGTGTGTGTGTTTTTAGCACAACATTCCTTAATTATTAAGAAGTAAACTTGGACCCACTCCCTGGAATAAAGGGGCCTGACATATCCATAGAGTTCTTTCTTCTGGGACTGAAGAAGGAACAGTCACATTTTCTATATAAATTTGAATTCATTCTGGCTTCTAAGACCCTTGAGGAAAATATGGTGGGTGACTTTCCAATTTTATTTCTGGATGAGTATATGTTCCAAACTTGTACTTAGGTTTGATTCTGGTACTTCTAGTTATTAGCAGTGTGACATTATGTGTGTCATTTAGCCTCTCTTCTTTGGTGTTTTGATCCATAAGTTTAGAAAATGTATGCTTCCTAAATTTGACTTGAGAATCAACTGGCATAAAGCATGTAAAGCACACTGCACAGTGTGTGGCACAAAAACAGCCCAATAAACATTAGCTATTCTTATTATTACTGTTATTCCTAGTGTCATGCATGATAAACTAATAAAAAATGGGTGCATTAGCCACAATTCCAATAAAGCAGACAATGTTTCAACTGCATTCACTCATATCCTACTCAGATATGCTGATGATGCATACCTCCCCCAGCCTCCAGCAACCTGACTTCCAGCCCTTTACCACAACCTCATATTCACCCTTCTTGTGGATGACTGGCTGCTTCCACAGTTTTAAAGAAGAAATAATATTTTTAAAAGGTTTTTAAAAATCCACATAAAACATGTATTTAAATTAAGAAATCATAAAAAGATTTTGCATCCAGGATTTTGCCTTGGTGAACACATTGAGTTCATGAGGAAGTAGAATTTTTAGGAATATCAGGTTCTGTTTTATTTTTTTTAAAAACCAGCTGGAACCAACTTCTACTGTTGGCATTCTCTCAGAGTCGCTATTCAGTTCTCACCGCTAGCAAGGGATATGGACAAGTTGTTGATAAAGGAATTTTCCTGACCCCTAGATACAATTCTGCATTTGGAGGAGGCCCTAAGAGACTGGTCTGGGACTGTGCCACTACCAGAGCTATCGCAGCCCCCCTGCCAGGACTCACAAATCCTAGCTATGCAGGGAGTAGTGATGTTAGTTGTCTTCTCAGTATGCCCTGCCATAGCGCCTTTCTTGTTCTGTCTGTTATTGCCTCAATTAAAGAACACAGCTTTCTTTGTGCTGGCCTGTGGATCAGATGCTTCAGAGCAGCAGGGAGATGATAATCCCACACCTACAGGAATGCAAAGTTTCTTTACTTGCTAAATCAATCGGCGGGCCTACTCTGCACAGTCAAGGCAACTTCTGCCCTGGCTGGCCTTGCTGACAAAGAGGTAGTTCAAGAGTACTCGTCCACAACCATTTATATTTCTTCTCTTCCCTGTCATCCTTATGAGAAATTCAAGTGGTAATTTTCTTTAATGTGACTTGTGCCCTATGGTTAAAAATAATGACTAATGGTAATAGTCTAATATTGAAAATATTTGATTACAGGAAGTGTCCCTGGAGTCTCATTTACCATGGCATCGCACAAGAAGAATTCTAGGACATACAAGGCATATAGTCGTGTGGTTCAGAGAATTCTTGATATATACAAGCAAATAGTTAATGTTTCATTAATGTACTTGTAAAACTTAAAAAGTCGTGGGTTTCCAAAAGAGATTCTTCTGAAAGTGTTCAGGGATCAGGGCAAGAAGTTGGTTAGAACTCATGTGCCAACTCTGATCGGTGGTGATTCCGTGGAACACTGATGAGGATTCTGAAGATCCGTTTTAACTCGATAATAAATTGATTAAAAATGATTGATTAAAAATGTCCACTATGAGTGTGGGAAAAGGAAATGACAATTTTGGATCGAAAATTTGTTGTCTTTAGAATCACCATTTATGCTGGACCAAAGCATGGCAGCTAAAATTATTTATACTCCAGAGTGTGAAAAAATTAAACATTGTGCTTTATAAAATATAAAGGACAAATGCAAATTATAGAAACAGTGTTCCACCCATTTCTTTATTTAGCCAAAACTTATGTAGCAACTATAGGTATACCTCAAAGAAATTGAAGGTTTGGTTCCAGACCATTGCAAAAAAGTAAATGTCACACACACACACACACACACACACACACACACAAAATGAGTAAAGTTTTTGGTTTCCCAGTGCATATAAAAGTTATGTTTATACTGTAGTTTATTAAGTTTGCAATAGCATTATATCTAAAAATATGCATACTTTAATTTTAAAATACTTTATTGCTAAAAAATGTTAGCCATCATCTAAGCTTTCAGCAAGTCAGAATCTTTTTGCTGGTGGGGGGTCTTGCTCTGATGTTAATGGCTGCTGACTGATCAGAGTGTAATGGTTGGTGAAGGCCGGGGTGGCTGTGGCAATTTCTTAAAAGAAGACAACAATGAAGTCTGTCACATCGATCGACTCTTCCTTTAATGAACAATTTCTCTGTAGCATGTGATGCTGTGTTTGATGGTATTTTACCAACCGCAGGACTTCTTTCAAAATTGGAGTCAATCCTCTCAAACCCTGCTGCTGCTTTATCAACTAAGTCTATGTAATATTCTAAATCCTTTGCTGTCCTTCCAGTCATCTTCATAGCATCTTCACCAAGGCTAGATTTCATCTCAAAAAACCACTTTCTTTGCTCAGCCATAAGAAGCAACTCCTCATCCTTTCAAGTTGTATCATGAGACTGCGGTGATTCAGTTCCATCCTCAGGCTCCACTTCTAATTCTAGTTCCCTTGCTATTTCAATCACATCTGCAGTTACTTCCTCCGCTGAAGTCTTGAACCTCTCAAAGTCATCCAAGAGGGCTGGAATCGACTTCTTCCAAATTTTTGTTAATGTTTATTTTGTGACCTTTTCCCAGGAATCATTGATGTTCTTAAAGACATCTAGAATGGAAAATCCTTTTCCAAAGGCTTTTATTTACTTTACTCACATCCATCATAGAAGTCACTATCCATGCCAGCTAGAGGCTTATGAAATGTATTTCTTAAAAAATAAGACTTGAAAGTCAAAATGACTTGTTGATCCATGGGATACAGGATGAATATTGTGTTAGCAGGCATGAAAACGTTAACTTCATTGTGTATCTTCATCAGAGCTCTTAGATGACCAGGCAAATTGTCAATAAGCCATATTTTGAAAGAATTTTTTTCCTGAGAAGTAGGTCTCAACAGTGGGCTTAAAATATTCAGTAAACTGTATTTTAAACAGATGTGTTGTCATCCAGGCTTTATTGTTCCACTTATAGAGCATAGATGGAATAGATTTAGTGTAATCTTTTTATTTATTTTTAAAATTTTACTTTATATGTTTTTAAAATTTCAGTATAATTAATGCACAGTGTTATATTAGTTTCAGGTGAACAATATAGAGATTCAACAATTCTATACATTACTCAGTGCTTATCAAGATAAGTGTACTCTTAATCCCCTTCACCCTTCCCTCCACCCATCTCCCTTCTAGTAAATACCAGTTTGTTCTCCATAGTTAAGAATATGTTTATTTATTTGTGTTTTTTGTTTGTTTGTTTCTCTCTTTTTTCTTTGTTCATTTGTTTTGTTTCTTAAACACCACATATGAGTGAAATCATATGGTATTTTTCTCTCTCTGATTAACTTATTTCATTTAGCATTATGCTCCCTAGATCCATTCATGTTGTTGCAAATGGCAAGATTTCATTCTTTTATTATGGCTGGGTAATATTCCATTGTATATGTATACCACATCTTCTTTATCCAATCATCTATCAGACACTTGGGGTGCTTCCATAATTTTGGCTATTGTAGATAATGATGCTATAAAAACCAGGGTGCATGTGTCCCTTTAAATTAGTATTCTTGTATTCTTTGGGTAAATACTAGTAGTGCAATTGCTGGATGGTAGAGTAGTTCTACTTTAACTTTTTGAGGAAACTCCATACTATTTTCCAGAGTGGCTGCACCAGTTTGCATTCCCCACCAATAGTGCAAGTGCAAGAGGATTCCCCTTTCTCCTCATCCACGCCAACACTTGTTTCTTGTGCTGTTGATTATAGCCATTCTGACAAGTGTGAGGTGATACCTCATTGTAGTGTTGATTTGTATTTTACCTCATAATCAGTGATGTTGAGCATCTTTTCATGTGTCTGTTGGCCATCTCATGTGTCTTCTTTGGAGAAATGTCTGTTCATGTCTTCTGCCCATTTTTAATTGGATTATTTATTAGATTTATCATAATTCTTAAGGGCCCTAGAAATTTTGGAATGGTAAATTGGCATTGGATTCAACTTAAAGTCTTCAACTGCCTTAGTCCCTAACAGGAGAGTCAGCTTGCTTTTCGAAGCCAGGCATTGACTTCTCTCTAGCTATGAAAATCCAAAATGCATCTCCTTCCAGTAGAAGGTCATTTGGTCTAGATCGAAAATCTGTTGTTTGGTATAGCAACCTTCATGAATTATCATAGATAGATCTTCAAGAGAATATGCTGCAGCCTCTGCATCAGCACTTGCTACCTTACCTTGCATTTTTATGTTATAGACAACTTCTTTACTTAAACCTCAAGAACGACCTTTGCTAGCTTCAGTATTTTCATCTATAGTTTCCTCATCTCTCTCAGCCCTCACAAAATTGAAGAGAAATAAGGATTTGTCCTGGATTAAGTTTTGATTAAGGGAATGTTGTAGCTGGTTTTATCTTCTCTCCAGACCATTCAGACTTTTTTTCCATATCAACAATAGGGCTGTTTCACTTTCGTATCATTCATGTGTAAACTGGAATAGTACTTTTAATTTCCTTGAGGAATCTTTACTTTGCAGATACAACTTAGCTAACTGTTTGGCACAAGTGGTCTACTTTTCAGCCTATTGTGGCTTTTTGCATACCTTCTACACTAAGATTCATCATTTCTAGCTTTTGATTTAAAGTGAGTGATGTATGACTCCTTCTTTCACATGAACACTTAGAGGCCATTGTAGGGTTGTTAAGTGGCCTAATTTCAATATCGTTGTGACTCGGAATAGGGAGACCTGAGGGGAGGAAAAGAGATGAGGAATGGCAGGTCAGTGGAGCAGTCAGAACACACATAATGTTTATCAAGTTTTCTGTCTTATATGTCATGGTGTGTGGTGCCCCCAAACAATTCTAATAGTGATATCAAAGATCACTGAACAGAAATCAAAAATAACAGACATAATAATATTGTAAAAAGTTTGAAATTTTGTGAAAAAGACCAAAATGTGACACAGAGACATGAAATGAGCAAATGATGTTGGAAAAATGCTGCCAATGGACTTGCTTGAAACAAGGTTTCCACAAACCTTCAGTTTGAACAAAATGCAGTATCTGTGAAGCACAATAAAGTGAAACACAATAAAACAAAATTTTCCTGTACTGTGTGTTAGGTGCTATGCATCTAGGGCTAAGTAAGTTTCTTGTCTGTCCTCAGAAGCTTCTGTTGACTACAGGAGATGGGGTGAAAACTATTGCAGAAACATAATAGATACAGTAATAAATGTGTGTACTAAACCCAGTGTTCACAAAAAAGAGAAAGCAATTAACTCTGTTTAAGTGCACAAGGTACATCTTCAAAGGGGTGACAAGCATAGTGTCTGTTCAGTCTCTAGAAATAACAGTAAACTCTTAAGAATCATTTGCTGTTACAATTGAAAGCAACCATGTCGAAGGTGGATAGTGCCCTTGAGTATGTAATAAAGCTCTATGGGTTAGGATGCTGTTGGTTTTCTATTGTGGAAAATCGACACCTTTCTGAATTTTCAGTTGTGATGAACTCCTGAAAACTTGGATTCCTCAACTTATTTCTTACCCTTACCACCTTTCCCACATAATTCCTATTCAATTCTACTGCTTTGTTTTGTGTTGATCTCTATTGTGCAAACTTTTATACTCACTCAGATATTTATAGTTGAATATGCTGATTAAGATACAGGACTTGATGGCAAAACATTATTTATTTGGAAATAATTTGACATTCCATGCCTTATATGGGTTTCTGGGCTTTCAATTGGTTAACCTGTCATATTTATACCTCCCTTTGCTTTAAAATGACAAGCATGGCTAATTACAGTTTTGTTTATTTTTTGATTTTGTTTTCCAAGTGTGTCATTAATAACAAAATCTAGAGAATTTCGGCTTCTAAGTCCAGGAACCTATGTGTGCAAGTAGACTCGGATGTGTCTTTATGATTGTATGTGCATGCACATATGTATATATAGATTTACATTAGAGATATAATCTCAAAGTAACTGTCTCTAAGCAATCATATATGCTGTTAATACTTTTAAAAATGCTTTGTTGTGGATGGATATAGACTAGTAATTTAAGGGTGGTAGAACTGAGGCAAAATATAAATTAATGCTTTATAAGAGAGATGTATTATTTTTGTGTATACCATAGTGAGTCCAATATTTGGACTTTTATTTCTAAGAATTATTTCTTCTACAAGACCCTTTTTGTATATAAGCTAATGTTATTTGGGTTATAGTCAAAGGTTAGAAACAAGTTCTATAAATTATTTTAAACCATACTTACTGCGTTTTCTGATTATAATAGCAATAAAAAATTGCAAAAGACAACCATACCATAAATAGTAGAAACCACTCACAATTCCATCACAGTCTATAGCTAACATGGACATTTTTCCCTTTTGTTTCTTTTCTAACATGTGTGTTATACATATTCCTTTAGTCATTTCAGTCATTCAACAAATAGTTACTAAGCAGGTTAATGCTCAGGTCATATGCATGTACCTGTGCGTATTTATTTTTACCTGAAATATAATCCACATACCACAGAAATCATCTAGTAAAATGTATAATTCAGTACTTTTAGTATATTTGCAAAATTGTGCAACTATCATCACTATCTAATTCTAGAATATTTTCATTATCTCAAAAACAGAACCAACAAACCCATACTCGCTAGCAGTCACTTCTATTCTTGCGTCCTCCACCCACCATAGTGTCCACTGATCTTCTTTCTATCTGTATGGATTTGTGTGTTCTAGGCATTTCTATAAATAGAAAAAGTGGCCTTTGTCACTGGCTTCCTCCAATTATTATATTATTTTCAAGGTTAATCTGTTATGAAGCATGAATCAGTACTTTATTTTTATGCCTGAATAATATTCCATCCTATGAATGTACTATATTTTGCTTATCCATTCATCAGTTGATGACATTTGGGTTGTTTCTACTTTTTTGCTATTATGAATAATGCTTGTTATGAATATTCATGTACAACTTTTTATGTGGACATATGTTTTCAATTCTCTTGGGTACATAAATAGGAATGGAATTGCTGGGTGAGATGGTACCTCTATGTTTAGCAGTTTGTGGAACTGCAGACTGTTTTCCACAGCAGCTGCAACATTTTGCATTCTTATCAGCAATGTGTATGACTTTCAAATTCTCCATATCCTTCCCGACACTTGCTATTTCTGTCATTTTTATTATATCTATCCTAGTGGTTTTGAAATGGTATCTTATTGTGATTTTGATTTGCATTTCCCTAATGAACAATGGTATTGAGTATCTGTCCATGTGCTTATAGGCCATTTGTGTATCTTCTTTGGAGAAATGTCTGTTCAAATCCTTTGCCCATCTTTTTTTTTCTTTTCCTTTTTGTAACTAATCTCTAAACCCAACATGAGACTCAAACTCATGAACCACAGATCAAGAGTCGCATGCTCTACTGACTGAGCCAGCCAGGCGCCCCTCCTTTGCTCACATTTTAATCTTTTTTATTGAGTTGTAATAGTACTTTATATATTTGTACAGTAGACTCTTATCAGATAGTGATTTGCATATGTTCTCTCCGTTTTGTGTATCCTTACCCTTTCTTGATAGTATTTTTTAGAGCACAAAAACTTAAATTTTGATGAAATTCAATATATTATTTACTCTATTGTTGCTTATGTTTTCATTTTATATCTAAGAAACTATTAACTAATCTAAGGTCACAAGCTTCACCCTTTTGTTTTCTTATAAGTGTTTTATATTTCAACTCCTGCATTTGGTCTTTGATTTATTTGAGTTAGCTTTTGTATGTGGTGTGACATAGAGGTCCAATTTCATTCTTTTGCTTGTGGATATCCAGTCATCCCGGTTCTGTTTATTGAAAGTAATATTCTTTCCCCTTTGAATTGTCTTAATACTGTTGTAAAAAATCAATTGACCATAGATACAGGAGTTTATTTTTGGAGTCTCAATTCCATTCTATTGATATTATATACATACACAAATTCCTATTAACAAAAACTACATAAACTCAAGAAACTGAAAACTAGGGTTGCCTGGGTGGCTCAGTTGGTTAAGTGTCTGACTTCAGCTCAGGTTATGAACTCATGGTTCATGAGTTTGAACCCCACGTCGGGCTCTGTGCTGACATCTCAGAGCCTGGAGACTGCTTCGGATTCTGTGTCTCCCTCTCTCTGTGCCCCTCCCAAGCTTGCACTCTCTCTCTCTCTTTCTCTCTCTCAAAAAATAAATAAATATTAAAAAAAATAAACCACAAACTAAATAGACCTAAAACAAATGAAGAGATTAAATCAGTAATCAAAAAAATTACCTACAAAAAAATCCCAAGATCAGATACATTAATACTGCTGAATTTTTCTAGACATTTAAAAGATTAACACCAATTCTTATCCAGTTTGTTGGTATACAGTTGTTCATACTATTCCCTTATAGTCTTTATTTATGTAAAGTCAGTAACAATGTCTCTGCTTTTATTAATGTTTTTAATGCAGTTGACCCTTGAACAATATGGTTGTGAAGGGTGCCAACCCTTGCACAGTCAAAAATTCATAATAACAAAGTCATTAGTAGTTAACTAATATTGCTGAAAAGATTCCTTATAAATATCACAGTTGATTACCACATATTTTATGTTGTATTTTATATATATATATAATTTTTATAATAATCTAAAAAAAGAAAATACTATTCCGAAAATCATAAGGAAGAGAAACTATGTCTACACCTATGTACTTTAAATACCCACGTGTAAGTGGACCCATACAGTTCAAAACTTTTAAGAGTTAACTCTAAATTGAGAATTCTTTTTTCTTTTTTCTTTTTTTCTTTTTTTTTTTTTTTTTTTTTTTTTTTAAGGGCCAGCATGGTTTGGCTCACACAGGGTCTGGAGGTTAGTCAGGCAATTGTTCTTTAACTCACTTTTATTTTTTTATTATTTTTTTTAACATTTATTTATCTTTGAGGCAGACAGAGACAGAGCATGAACGGGGGGAGGGTCAGAGAGAGAGGGAGACACAGAGTCCGAAGCAGGCTCCAGGCTCCGAGCTGTCAGCACAGAGCCCGACGCGGGGCTCGAACTCACGGACCGCGAGACCATGACCTGAGCCAGAGTCGGACACTTAACCGACTGAGCCACCCAGGCGCCCCGAGAATTCTTTTTTCTTAATCAAGCTCAGAGTGTTTAAATTTTGTCACAAAGCCAACTTTTGATTTTGTTGATTTTCTGTTTTTTTTTTTTTATCCTCTGTATTATTTAGTAACATTTTAATTTTTATTATTTCTCTTCCTTCATGATTTGCTTTAGTTCTTATTTATTCAGCTTCTTAAGGTGGAAGATTCTTCCCTTGATTCTTTTTTTTTAAATTTTTTTTAATGCATATTCATTTTTGAGAGAGAGAGAGAGACAGAGTGTGAGCGGGCAGAGAGAGAGGGAGACACAGGATGGGAAGCGGGCTCCAGGCTCTGAGCGGTCAGCACAGAGCCTGACCCAGGGCTTGAACTCAAGAACTGTGAGATCATGACCTGAGCAGAAGTTGGACGTATAACCGACTGAGCCACCCAAGCGCTCCTGAGATCACATTTCTTTTTTAACAAAGATGTTTACAGTTCCAATTGTCCTTCTAGAAGTCGTTTTAGGTGTATCCCAAAGGTTTTAGTATGTAATATTTTTGTTTTAATTCATCTCATAGTTATCTAATTTCCTTTGTTGTTTATTTTTTTGTCCCCTTCATTATTCAGGATTATGTTTTTAATTTCCATGTATTTGTAATTTTCCAAAGTTCCTCTTGTTATTGATTTCTAATTTTATTCCATCATGGATGAAGAACATATTTTGTATGATCCTCAATCTTTTTAAGTTAATCAACACTTTTTTTTTATCTGCTAATATATGGTCTATCCTGGGAAAAGTTCCTTGTGCACTTGAGAAGTGCCTTTTGTTGTTTTTGGACGGAAGGTTCTAAAAATGTCTGCTAGGTGTAGCTGGTTTATAGTGTTGTTTGTATCTTCTGTTTTCTTGATGATTTTCTGTATAGTTATATCTGTTATTGAAAGTGAGGTATTAAAGGCTCCAACTGTATTGTTGAATTCCCCATTTGTTTCTTCAATTCTGTCAGTTTTGCTTAATCAAATTATCTCCTACCAGAGATTGCTTTCGTTGCTATTTATTGTTCTTGTTTTTATGAGTTTGTTTAGTGACTTTTTTGAATTAATTCTGTAAAGTGTGTATTATTTGTCATGTGTGGCTACTGAAGTCTGTTTAGGTTGCTCAGTGGTCAGCTAATGATTGGACGGCGATTTTCCTAAATTCCTGGAAACAATAAATCAATCTTTGCTGAATTGTTGTGTGTGTATGCTAGAGCACATACATTGCTCATCCAAGTAGTTAAAAATTCTATCTTAGCCTTCTATTCCTACTTGCACAGAGCCTCAAGGTCAGGCATAGGTGAGAGTTTAGGGTTTTCTCAGCTATGAGTATGTATACAACACTGTGTGTGAACATAGCTCTAAGCATGCACTTGGCCTTCCAGATTCCCGAGACTATATGAGGAGTTGTTTAGAGCACCCAATGGATATATCATTTTCCAGCTTTTATTTCTAAGCTTTTTCATTTACCTATTCTTTGCCCCAACTGTTATCTACCACTTCAGGCAACAGAGAAGTTATACCTAAGAAAGAGGCTGTTCATACTGGTTGAGTTCCAATTTTGATTAAGAAACAAACAAACAAACAAACAAACAAAAACAGCCTTGAGACAGAGAGGTTTTCTAGGGAACCACCAGACAAATCAAGAATGATTATTCTCTGGGACTGGGGCTTTCAAGTAACTCCAGCCCCATTCTTCCTCCCTGGTGGCTACCAGTCTGTTGATTTTTATTGTGAACATACATTATTGGTTTTTAAAGCTACCACGGAGTTGGGGATGGAGGCAGGGTGTGAATAAGGAAAATTAATGTACCATATAATTTGCTATTCTTATTGAGATTTGGCATTTATTTTATGGAATACATGCTCCCAGATTGCCACAAGTATTTGGTTAATTTCCAGAGTTCTGAAACAAAATTTATTATAACCATTTTGCTGGTGTGCTCATTGCTTTTATGGAGAACATTTTTGGAGGTCCTTACTCTACTGTCTTACTAATGTCCATCATTTTGTTTTAGTATGGAGAATATTAATTAGGTTGAAAGTTTTTAAAGTGTGTTCATTGACCATCTATGTGTGTTTATGCTAATTTTTCCTTTTTTCTATTGGATTATTTTATTATTATTTTTTTGTGTGTGGATACTAAACTTTATCTGTCACATATGTTCAAATATTTTCTCCAGATTTTTGTATTTGAACATCATTTAATGTTTTTTGGATGAAAGAATGCTTATGTAAATCATTCATCGTAAGCTTGACTCTAAATGAAATACTAAAGGGAACTTCTAATTCTAACTTCATTCTCAGTCACTTTTTAAGCTCCTTTGTCTTGCATATTTCTCAAAATTTGATGTGTCTTTGTTACTCTTTTCTCTACTCTAAATATTCTCCTAATAATGATGCCACCAACCTAGTGGCTTCCACTCTTCCCAAAATTGTTGCTACTTTTTACATCTCAGTACCCAGCCCATATCTTTCATGAGCTCTTGTATATATCCAGTTTTCCCAAGGGGACCATCATCCTCCCAGTCTCTTGGCCAAGTAACCTGTAAAGTTATCCTTGATTTCTCCACATCTAATTGTCATCAGCCTTATGGGTGTATTTAGTGTCTCTACAATGTGTACTGCCCATTCTGTCTCAATTGTCATTGATTAATTCTGGCTTTCATTATGTCATGTGAAAACTTCTTGCCTGAATTACTTTACCTCTCTACTTTCTCTCTCTCTCTCTCTCTCTCTCTCTCTCTCTCTCTCACACACACACACACACAGACACACAATCACTCCTTCCTCCAGAATAATCATTCTCTAAGGCAAATTTTATCCTGCCCCTTTCAAATTCATACTTAAAATCTTTCAAAAGGTGATTTGCTCTTGGAATTCTTTTACTCTATCTGACTATGATCCTTTGTCAAGTGCAGAAGCCATGTTATCTTAATTAAAAAAAAAGTATGCCCAGTACAGTGCCTGATATATACTAAAAACATAATTAAATTTTAATGAAAGAATTACCAGTAACTTCTAGAATAATTTATTGAATTTATTAACTAATTATGTATAAATTTTCTCCTTTCATTGAAGTTGTTATTTCATGTTGAATGGAATCATTCTTAGAGCTGATTTATTAAAACAGCATTTGTGAGTTAAGCCTTCCTAACTCTAGTGGAGGCTCAGGTGGTTGACAAGCATGACTTAAAACATAGATTTCCTATCATTTCACAAATTGAGTAGACACCTGATATCACCAAATAAGATACTGAAGTGCTTTTAGCGATAATGAATAGGAGGGAGAAAAGACACTTGTATGTTTTATTAGACAAGATCCCTAAGAGGCAGCTGACAGTATAAAATGCAGCAATTGGAGTGTAGATTTTGCAGAGAAAGCCGTCTTATATTAAGACATAAAACAGACATTTTATGAGAAAGTCTTTTAGAAGATCAACAAATTGAATATTCCAAAGCTCTGAACATGTTGTACTTGCAAGCATTATATCCTTTCCCCTTCTGATTAAGCAAACATAGTGATGATAGCCAGTCTGCACTTTATGTTCCCTGGGTAGGGAGCTACAAAGAAACCATGAACAATTGTCATAAGGTGTTCATGGAGCCCATTAATTCAAGGAACAACCAGAAATAATTGCTGCTTGAGTGTCAGCAAAATAGTGGTATAAAATAAAGGTTATGTATTGTTCAAAAAGAAATGTGAAACCAATGATTGATACCCTTATGTTGACACATTAGCAAGATATAGCCAGTAAAATTTGGGGGAGGATTAAAAAACTTATGATAAATTTGTATTTATAAAATCAGAATTTCTGAGCTGGAGCTTTTAAATCATTTTTTAGTGATAGGTAAACAAACCTAGGGAAACAAAGTGACTTTCTCAAGATAAGAAATGATATAGTTTGAACTATACACATCCTTAATAATCATAATAATTAAAATTAGTAGAGAACACTTAATGTTCCAGAAAATAGTTTAAGCACTTGCTGTATATTTATTTAATCCATACTTTATGAAGTAGATGCTATAATTATCCCATTTTGCACATTTGGAAACTAAAGTATACGTTGAATAACTTATCCAAAATTATGAAATTAATAAATTATCAAGATATGATTCAAACTCGGACAATCTATATCCAGTTCATGAATTTTTAACCATTGTGTTATATTGTCTTTCACTCCCTTTTCCTCAGTAAATTCAGGTTTAGTATTATTGTCATAGAAGAATATTGTATAATTATGTTTTGTGGTGACAAATTCCAGACTTCTGTGGGCTTTCTGTATTTAGCAACCAAAATTAAGATAATTTCTTAGAATATGTTTATATATAACCTATAAATATTTTCCTTGCAGAAGATTAACATATGGCTCTTTAGCCTCAATTTATTGATTTCAGTACTGGCATGGATTTGATTCCAGCTTCATTTGCTTTATGGTCTTTGGCAAGTTGCCTCATTTCCCTGTAGTTAAAGTTCTCAATTTATTTTTGTAAGGAGGAAATATTGTCCTGTAGTATGGCTGTCTACAGTGAGATGTGAAACCAGGAGTGAAGGGGACATCAAACTATCATGTCAGTGTGGGAGAGCTACCACAGGAGTAAATTCAGCTCAGAGGGCAGGAGCCTGAATGTGAATGATATGCCCAATGAAAGTACTCTGAAGTGGAATCAATAGTCAGCATCTCAAAAGCTGAACACAGAGTCTCAGCTGAACAGGCCATGTAATCTAAGAGAAATCTTAAAGTATTCTTCAGTCAGAGATACAAACAGGCAATCTGATTCAGAAAGGTCTGTTTACTAGCAGCATAGCTTCAATTTCATCATCTTGACATCGAGATAACAGTTCCGATCTTGCTTGGCTATTGAGAAAATTTTTAAATGGATTAAAATATCTGGCACAATTTATGGGTGCCTGGGTGGCTCAGTTGGTTAAGCGGCTGACTCTTGGTTTTGGCCCAGGTCATGATCTCACGGTTTTGTGAGTTCAAGCCCTGTGTTGGGCTCTGTGCTGACGGTGCAGAGCCTGCGTGGGATTCTCTCTCTTCTTCCTCTCTCAAATAAACTTAAAACAATTTTAAAAACATAGTTTAAATTTCAGTGATTTTCAAATGAAAGCTTTTGTAAATGAGTGAGGGCATTTTTAAAATGTTTTTCTTTTTTTAATGTTTATTTATTTTTGAGAGAGAGTGAGGGACAGAATGCAAGTGGGGGAGAGGCAGAGAGAGAGGGAGACACAGAATCTGAAGCAAGGTCCAGGCTCCAAGCTGTCAGCACAGAGCCAGACGTGGGGCGTAAACTTTAGAGCTGTGAGATCATGACCTAAGCTGAAGTCGGACACCCAACCCACTGAGCCACCCAGGCGCCCCAGTGAGGGTATTTTTGACTGTTCGAATGACTTGCAACCATTATTGGATTTTTGTCAGTGGGAACCTGGCATACTAAATGTTCTGCAATATCCAGAATAATTCTGTACAACTAGGAACTCCTCCACTCAAAACTACCATTTACTTCTCTGAGAAATGCTAGAAGAAGCTAAGGAATTACAGCTATTTTATTACAAAGAATTCTGTCATAGAGATGAAAGTTCTTTAAATTTTTCATGCCTAAGGTGAGAATGAGCTCTTAATTCTATGGTCTGTGATTCTATTCCTAGATTTCTTCTCCTCATTCTAAGTTGAAGATTCTAAGTATGGGAGACAATTATTCTGTCTCCTTTGTTGTTTCTGTTCTCTGGTCTAAACAATTCAGGTTCCTGCAGCTGTGTTGCTAGTCGTCCCTTGATCTGAAACATCTTGAAAAGCTTGTTATATGGCATTGTCACAGGGGTTCTCCATAATTGCTTGTCTGGACTCATTCTAATTTTTCACTGTTTTGCTTAGAATATATGCCCTGATTTTAGTACATTATGCCATATGGAGTAGTACCTGTGCAATATATTGTGACCTCATTGTTTTCTTGGACCTTTAGTGTTAGCTGAGTATTAATCAGCATGTACATGGCTAAATTCAATGTGCGTTCATCTGAAGTTTCAATATATACATTCAAACCGAATTGAGTCTTCACATTGTATAATATGCAATATGTTCCAAAGACTGAGAATTCAGAGATAAAATGAAGAGGGCGGGGGGAATGACTAAACTAATAGTCTAAGAGTAGTAGCTAATTGTACAAGAGTGATCATCGGGAAAGATTCTGTGGGAGAGATGCAAGATAGTGGAGGGGGCATAGGATGAGCACATAGGCAAGAAGGTGATTAGCTAGGAGGATAAAAGGACGTGTAAGTTGCAAGGGGGCTTTTGAGATCATGGCGAATATGGAGAGAACACAAACATACTTGCTGCTCTTACATTCATGCATTACACAAATGGAGAATAGAAACAGAGCCTGGCAGGGGTGAGAGGCAGATCATTACAGGGCCTTAAGTGCCATTTTAAGGAGTTTGGAAACCATCTTGTCTTATGAACAAACACTGAAGCATTTTAAGTAGCAAAATGTCATACTCAGTTTCTGGCTAAAGTGTGGGAGGCATTTTGGGGGTGTGGGAGCAATATGGGAAGCCACAAATCCTGTTGGGAATCTCTAGCCAAAGTGGTAGAGATTGAGGGCCTAAATAAGTCAATGGATGGGGGATCCAGACTTGAGAGATGTTTAGGAAGTAGAATCAGAGAGAGAGAGAGAGAGATCTAAGAGATTCTAATATTCTGGGTGACTAGAGGGTGTTATATTCCAGAAAGGTAAGGAATTTAGGGGAGGAATGGTTTTAGAGGTGTAGAGGAATTGATGAGTTTGCGAGATCTGCAGGTGAGCCTGAAAACCTCCATAGTATATTTGTACATTTAGGTGTTAGAACTATATATTTGACTGCTTTGTTTAAAATAGTATTTACTAAATTGTATACCTGAAACTAATATTACCCTGTATGTTAACTTACTGGAACTTAGTAAAACCTGTAAAAAAAGAGAAGCAAATGGACTAGATTAGAACTATTTCAGAACCCCAAATAAATACATTTGAAAAGTTTGTGGAAAAAATATACTCCACGGATAGATGGGTATTTCAAAATTAACCATATATCCACACTTATTCATTATATTAAAAGAAAATTACAAAGCAAAAAACATATGATTGTAAAATAGATATGAAAAACATTTGATAACAATCAGTAGCCATTTAAGGTAAAAACATATATACAATAGGAATAGAAGTAAACTTCCTAAGTATGTTAAAGACCTAAAATCAAACAACACATCATCTGTTAAGAAATACCAGGGGGCACCTGGGTGGTTCAGTCGGTTAAGCGTCTGACTTCAGCTCAGGTCATGATCTCACGGTTTGTGAGTTTGGCCCTGCATCTGGCTCTGTGCTGGCAGCTCAGAACTTGGAGCCTGTTTCAGGTTCTGTGTCTCCCTCTCTCTGCCCCACCCCTGCTCACACTCTGTCTCTGTCTCTCTCAAAAATAAATAAAATTAAAAAATAATTAAAAAAAAAAAAAAGAAATACCAAGACTGGCCCTTTATGTAAAACATAAATTAAGGATGCTTTCTATCATCACAATTATTCTAAATTGTTTGGCATTTCTGGATACTAACAAGTAAATCAAATAAACCTTACAATTAGTGGGAAAAAAAGAAATTAATCATCATTGTTTATAAGTGATTTGATAATAAATCTGAACTCAAATGAAATCCATTAAGAAAACAAAAATGATAATTTATTGAGGAACCCAAAATACAAGAAAACATTAGTAAAGTACAGTGTTAATAATTGGGAAAAATGTTTCTTCACACTAAAAACAAAACATACAGTAACTAAAATAATTTTAAATTTAAATTTAAATTTAAATTCATGTTTTAAAAGTTTTTCAGGGAGATAAAATAAGAATTAAATAACTAGACATAAGTATTGTGTTTCTAGATGGGAATACTTAATATCATAAGGATGTCATCCCTTGACAAATAAATATATAAATGTAAAGCAATTCAAAAGTGCCTGATTTAAAACACATGCACTCACAATTACACTCTTGAGCATGTGCACGACACACACACACACACACACACACACACAGATGTATACACAATAAAACAATTTTAAAGTTTGTGTAGAAAAGTAAATAATTTCCAAATGATGTCAAAGTGAGCTTTAAGAATAAAGATATTATGAAAGTTAAAATAAGAAGAAAGTAACAAGAAGATAAGTGTCTTCATGCAGGAAATAATTTGGTTTCAATAAAATGACATTGTCTATAAATTTAAAGATATGATTTTCAAGATAATATTTGGTTTAAAGTTTTGACTATATTTATCAATGAATTTGTTTTTTATAGTTTTAAATGAGCTATAAGCAAAAACTCATTCTAAATTTTTGATTATACATAATTATGTAACATGATATTCAAAAGTAAGTAAGTCAACATTGGGAGTACTTAAGACATTTTTTTCCTGTAAAGTAGTCTATACATTACTTAGGTTTGAGTAACTCTTTAAGTGAAAGTAATCCTTGGTCTTCTAATATTGACTACCTGTCATAAATCTGTCATTAATCTAAGCTCTGGGTATACCTGAGTGTCTATAACAGACCTAACTCCTGATCTTATACAGTGTACGTTCCATAGGGGAGCAGCCGGTAAACATATAATGCTAATAAATAATTTGTGTTTAAGTGCTATGAGGGAAATATAAAAAGCAAATGAGACAGAAGACTACTGTGGCAGGGGGAACACCCTTAGATCCATGGACTGGAAAGTCTTACCTGAAATGCAGATATTTAAATCTTAAGCGATGAGATGGAATGAGACAAGCAACAATTTGGAAGAACAGTTTCCAAGCAGAGACCACAGCTGGAACCAGGGCCCTGAGGGAAAAATTCTAGTGTATTTAAAAAACAGTAAAAATGGGAGTCAGGGTGGAGCCTGGTGTACCTAGTAGTGGTGATGGTATAGTATGAGATAAAGATGGAAAGTGCTGGACCATGTAAGATATGGTAGGAGGTTTTGATTTTATTCAAAGTATAATAGGAAACTACTGTAGTGTTTTAATCAGGGAGATTATGTAATCTAATTTACATTTTTTCAAAGATCAACCTGGTTGCTCTGTGGAGACTGCTTTACAGGAAGAGGGTAAATGTGGAAGCAGGGAGACCACTTGTAGACATGTCATAGCAGTGATCCAGGTTTAGAATACACTTATACGTATACATTTTTAGAAAGATGTATAAGATGATGGAAAGTGGAAGTGCAAGTGATGAAAAACAGATGGATTGAGGGCATATTTTGGAGGTTGAGCCAATACAACCTGCTGATATATTGAATGTTGGCTGGAGGAAAAGTATTTAACATGAACAACTGAGTGGATTGGATGGTAGTACCACTGACTGATGGAAAGAGCTGAGGGATAAATAAGTTTATTGCTAATTTGTTTTGAAGTTTTCTCCCACAGTGGGTTAAAATCAAGAGTTCATTTTGCCATGACTCTCTATTGAGACTATTCAAGAAACATAAAATTACTTTCCCATTGAAGTCATTATGATGTTAACTATTTTGATGTGCTAAGGATTCTCCTCCCCAAGCCAAATATTTTCACTTACTCAATGAGCACATGGCTTTGGGTCTTTTCAATTATCCATATTGCTCTCCTCTGGATAGTTCCAGTTTGTCCTTGTTCTTTCTATTTTTTTCTATTTTGGTTTCTAACCATTTTATTGAAATATAATTGACAATAAACTGTACATATTTTAAGTGTACAATTTGATGAATTTGGCATGTGTATTAACCCCCTGGAAACCATCATCAAAACAAAACAACAAACATTTCTAAACCCTTCAAATTTTTCATGGCCTCTTTGCAGCCCCATTCCTAGATAACCACTGATCTGCTTTCTATCACTATTGATTAGTTTGCATTTTCTAGAGTTTTATATAAATTGAATCATACAATACGTAATTTTTTTTTGGTCAGGCTTTCTTTGGTTAGCATAATGTTTCACAAATTTATCCATGTTTTTACACACATCACCGTTTGTTCCTTTTTATTGCTGAGTAATATTCCATTGTATAGATATAACATTATTTATTTATCTATTTACCTGTTGACAGACATTTGGATTTGTGTTGTTTCCAATTTTTGGCTGTTACAAATAAAGTTGTTATGATCATTCATGTACAAGTATTCATATACAAGTACAAAAGCATATGTTTTAATTTGTGTTGGATATTTATTTAGGATGGAATGGCTGGGTTATGTGATAGATATATGTTTAACTTTTTAAGTACCTGCCAAACTGTTTGTCAAAGTTACTGTACTATTTTCCATTTGCATCAGCACTGTCACTGACTTGCTAACACTTGGTATGGTCAGACATTTCTTTTTAAAAGTGTGGTATTACTGGACACAATATTTCATATGTGATCTAAGGAACAAGGATACATGATTAGATTTATGAAATACTTGTTGCCGGGATGGTTTGCAATGTGCTGAGTACTTTGCTAGGACACATCCTCTGTTATTATAGGTATTATATGCCTTTGAATGCAGCCTAAGTAAAATGGAGTTGAATTCTTAGCAGTCACAGCATACTATTTAACCACATCGAACTTATGGTCCAATAAAACCTCTGGATCTATTCTTTTACATTTTTGCTGATGAGACACACTTTTTATCCTCAGTTTAGGCAGTGCATTTCATAGACCTATTATATTTAATATACTTCAAAAGAGAATTTGTGATGGCTTTTCATGAGAGCCCCAAATACAATAAAATAACTAAATTAAGCATACTGATGATGCTAGAACCAAGCAAGCAAGAGTGATGAGATAATACTAATAGAAAACCCAGACCAGAGGAAACTCCTGAAAATGAATTTCTTGATAGCTTAAGTCAAAATAGATGTGACAGCTCTTATTAACAAATGCAAGAAAGCCCAGCAGAGGCTATGAAAACTCAAACTTCTTTCTAATTCAGCTCTGAAGGGAAGAACCTGAAGTCCAGGAAAGAAAATAACTACCTTTCTGGCTCATTAAATCTGTGGGAGTTTGTTTGTTTGTTTGTTTGTTTGTTTTATTTTGTTTTGTTTTTCAGAAAATAGATCCTGAGATTTCACTCATACTAAGAGACAAGGATTTAGAGCTAATGGACACAGGCCTAATTATTTCTTTCAGCTAGACATTAGACTTCCAAGTATAGGTACAAAGTCGTGGCCCCTATTCCCTGTGGGCACCAACTGAAGATTTCTGAGGCTAAAAAAATACTTTTTAAGCATTCATGAAAATCACCTTTTTCATCCTTTATTTTTACCTTTTCTATCTGTACTGCTTAGGGTTTCTTTGTTTTAATTACCTTGCATTCTAACCCATACTTTTTCCAGCCACTCCTCTTGTGTAGACTTGTGTTTCAGTGGTTTGGTCTATATCCACACTGAGACCTCTATTTCCTGAAATACTTATCCATAAACTCTAAGTAGTTATGACCATTAAAATATTTCTAACTTATATGACAGATTCATAGGAAATGAGGCCTTAGTAAGGTCTTAGCCTTTGTTGGGCAAATCTGTGTGTGGAAGGAATCATGTTTGGTTCTGTGAGAAAAGTTAGAATAGTTCAGTTTAGGTCTCTCTACCCACTTTTAGTTCCTTATAAAACTACAAATTTGGTAAGCAAGCCAATTTTTTTTATCACTATTTTGAGAAATCTTTTTATAATATGTCTTTTCTTTAAGTATACAACATAGTTTAGTGGTTAGGAGCTTAGATTCTGCTGTCAGACCACCTGCCTTCCAATTCTCCTGCTCAGTGTATGATAATTCAGTGACTTTTATCTCTCTGAAACTCAGTTTCCTCATTGCTTAAATGGGGTTGCTAATAACATCAACTATCTTTCAGGGTTGTTGCAAAGAGCAAATGAGTTAATATATAGAACTATGTCTGGCATGTAGTAAGTGCCATGTTGTTAGGAATTGTTATTTATGTCATGTTCTAACTTCAGCATTTAACAATTTAAAAATTTTCCTTCTCTCTTTTGCTTCTCTAGTTCCTAAAAATACTCACATGATCAATTATCTATTTATTTGGTAGTTCATCATTGAGCATTTCATGTTGCTATATGAGAATGACATTTTCCCTCTGATTTCCCAATGTATCGCTTTGAATTGTGAATGGTGTAAGAAGAGGGGTATTACCTAATCTATTCAAATTAGAAAAAAAAAAGAGTTAAGTGAGAAAGCTGAGAAAACCTTCTTGGCACTGTACATCACAGGAGCTTAGTCAACACTTGCTTTTCTAGTTGTTCCCACTCTGCCGATTACATTTTATTCTCTCTCACTGCTCCCAGTACCAATACGTGCATGTACATTTATTTCCTGGAAAATAAGTATTATAACTCCTTCAAAACATTATCTCCTGCTGAGGAGGATGATCATTTTCAAGGAACCAACTTGTTTTTTCAACTGCTGTTTTCTGTTACCTAGATCTATTGATTCCTGTTAGTAATTTGAGTTTACAGATGAATATGTAAAACTGGGGACTTTAATTTTCTGATATAAATAGATATCCTGGAACATATTTCCTTGTGATTTACTCCTCCTTAAATTGCCCCTATTACTGCTTTAGATTACCAAGAATACAGTTGAAGAGTATATTATTAAAAAAGAAATCTGGGGAAAAAATCCATAAATACATGATTAAATTGAGTCTTCAAAGAAAGATTTTTAACTGAATGTTTTATTCTTTTTCTTTATTTTGTAAATAATAAAACTGAAAACTAGCTGTGTCAAGGATCCCCAATCAAACCACCAATCAAACGGGGTTTGATTATATGCTAGGAGGACTCCTAGGATGCAGGAAGGATACAGTTGTACTCACAGCTATATTTATTACACTGAAAAGATACGAAGCAAAATCAACAAAGGGAAAAAAAATGAAAGGAGTAGATTTTGGAAGAAACCATGTTAAAATTACCAGAAGTCCTCTCCCAGTGGAGTCATGCAGGGCATATTTAATTTCTCCAGCAACAAATTATGACAACATGTGTGAAATGTTCTCTACCATGGAAGCTTGGCTGAGTCTGGAAGTTCACTGTTTTCACTGGGATCTGACCAGGTAGTCAACCTTTGCCTAACATGTACCAAAATTCCAGACTCCCAGAAAGAAACCGTGTCTTCAGCAAAAACTATATTGGTTGTATAAATGTTTAAGCACAATGAACTATTCTAATTAATTAGGGAAAACAGCCTAGGGAGACTGTTTGCCATTCAAGTTTTTAGATCCCAGCCAAAGACCAACCTTGCAAATAGGTCTTTTTAGTCTCAGGCCTGTATGTTGACTATTTTCTGTACATGAATTATATTTAGCACATTTCTAAATCTGTATAATCTTTTGACAACCACTATGCTACAGGTTTTGATCTGAAAATAACTGAGGGGAGCAATGTAGATTTTATATAACAGAAATTTAATAGAAATTAATCTACTCAGTCCCTCTTTGGAAAGAAGAAATAATGCCATGATTTTCTGTCTCTAATATTTTATGAAAAGAATGATCCTTTCACTAGACTTCTCAGAGATTGTACAATGAAAAAAAAAAAAAAACTAAAATCAAGTGTATGTATGGACAGAGAAAGGGTCACTAGGGAATATGGGGTGAATCACAAAGGACTTGATGTTTGTTCTCATTATTAGGAAGCAAGAAACTGAGTACTGCCAGAAGTGATATTGATTGTAGGGATGATGCTGACATTTGCTAATGAGGAGTGAGGGCAACTGGAGGGAGATATCAGGGCCAGAGTCACAAATCCCAGTGATTTGTAAACAAAAACTCAAAATGAAGCTGTTTAAAAGATAAAACCGGGGAATTCTTGAATTGTCAGAGAGTTTCAATATTGTGGAAATCAGTTTAAGAGCTTGTAGTGTATTATTTTTGTTTCTTTGGGTGAACCACAGAAATATGTCTAAGATAAAAAACATTTTTCACATACACACATATACAGATCTAATTACAGCAGGTAACAGTTAAGAAAAAAATAAATCAGATACCCAGTGGAGGTCAAAGAATACACTTTTGTCTGAAGATATTCACAAATGTCAGTAGCAACAGATGAGAAAGAAAAACAATATATGCACATTTCTGTTTTTAAAACAAACAAAAATCTGACATCTTTGATTTCCTGGCTTTAGTTTACCAGTGGCATAAGGAAGATACAACTTTTTGGCCAGTTCAGTGCAATCATTTTTTAATGCCTATTATTTTTCCACAGGCTATTTGGGAAGTAGTTAATCCTAGTTAGTGATTAGGGCATGATATTTGGAAACAAAGACACCTTAGTTGAAAACTTAACGTTATTCCGTATGCTAGTGTTGTGACTGTTGATGTAGCACACCTTCTGTATGCCTCAATTTGATCATCTGTAAAATGAGAATTGTGCTGAAAATTAAATGAAATATTATGAAAGGTGTTTGTCTATGTGCTAGGTGCAAAGTATCTATTCAACAAATGGTTCATGTTTGTGGCTGTTGCTACAACATAATATGTGCTATAGATATGGTCCCTTCCTTTAAGGATTATATATGGTGAAAGAGACATACAAATAACTTCTTCAGTGCGCAGGGATAAAAGTTGATATAAGATGCAGAATTGGACAGAAGTGTAAGATATTACTTTGTGTTTCCAAAGATACTAACTTCTCCAAAGGAGTGGAAGAGAGGAAGTGAACTCAATGCAGAGTCTTCGAATTTACAAGTGGAAGCGCTGTAGTTGAAGGAGGGAAAGGACATTCCAAAGGGACAGAATTCATATGCAAATGTATGTTTAGGGAATTATAAGCCATTGATATTAGTGGATTGTAAAATGTGAAAGTTAGAGACAGGAAGAGTGGAAAGCTAGAACCAAACCAAAACGAACTAATAATCTCTCTGCTTGAAAACAAAAACAAAGGTGAATTATGTATTGTGAGAATATACAAATAATTGCAACACATTTTTTTAAATGAAGCATATTTAAATGAAATGTTGAAATGTTACATATTACAGTTTTTTGTGTTTTGAAAATGCATACACTAGTGTAATTCACATTCCTAACAAGATATAGAATACAGATACAAAATATTTATGATATGCCATTAAGTTCATTCGGCCCCCTTGTCAGTAACATGCTACATGTCACATTGCCTCAGACTCAGATTTCTTTTACTGTAGACTAGTTTTGCCCAGTTTAGAGTTTCATATAAGTGTAAAAATAAGGCTTCTTTCACACAGCAAAATATTTTGGTATTCCTCCTTATTGATGCCTGTATCAATACTTTGGACCTTTTATGGGAATGAAAACTGGTGCAACCACTGTAGAAAACAGTTTGGATGTTCCTCAAAAACTTAAAAATAGAACTACTCTACAATTCAGGAATCAATCAATTGGGTATTTACCAAAAAAATACAAAAACACTAATTCAAAGGGGTACATGCACCCCGATGTTTATTATAGCATTACTTACAATAGTCAAATTATGGAAGCAGCCCAAGTGTCCATCAACAGATGAGTGGACAAAGAAGATGTGGTACATATATATGATGGAATGTTATTCAGCCATGCAAAAGAATGAAATCTTGCCATTTGCAACAACATGGATAGAGCTAGAGAGTATAATGCTAAATGAAATAAATCAATCAGAGAAAGACAAATACCATATGATCTCCCTCATAAGTGGAATTTAAGAGGTAGAATAAGCAAAGAGAGAGAGAGAGAGAGAGAGAGAGAGAGAGAGAGAAACCAGGAAACAGATTCTTAACTACAGAGAACAAACTGATGGTTACAAGAGGGGAGCTGGGTGGGGATGGGGGATTTGGAATTCAGATTAAGGAGTACATTAATCATGATAAGCACTGGGTAATGTGTGGAAATGTCGAATCACTATATTGTACACCTGAAACTAATATAACACTGAATGATAACTATACTGGAGTTGTATTTAAAATTTTAATAAAAAACAGTTTGAACCTTTTAATTATCCAGTAGTATTCCTTTGAGTGAATATACTAGAAATTTAACCAGTCTTATGCTGGTGGAGATTTGAGCTGTTTCCTGTTTGGGGCTATAATGATTAAAATGACTATGAATATTTTTGTACAATTTTTTTTTGTCAATATATATGTTTATTTCATTTGGATACATACTGAGTGGGGTTGTCTGATCATAGATATAATGTATATTGTTATAATATATAAAATATATTATATATATTATAACATAGTTGCCAGCATTTGGTGTGGTCCTTCTTTTTAATTTTAGACATTTTCATGGATGTTGAGATGGTATTCAGGTCCATAATGATACTTGGTATAGTTTTTGATGTGTTTATTGATCATTTGTATAACTTCTTTTGTCAAATATCTGTTTGAAAATGATTTTATCCACTTTTATTGTTTTTATTTGTCCTTTTATTGTGTTGAAGAGGTTATAAATTATTTATACAGGTATTTTGTTACATGTGTGTATTATAAATATTCTCCCAAATTTTCATGTCCCCATTCATATTCTTAAGTGTCTTTTTAAGAACAATCTAAAATGTCATTTTTTTATATTATCATGTCCAAGAAATTTTGCCTTTTGCAAGGTTGCAAATACATTATATTGTGTTTTCTTCACAAAGCTTTCTTGTCCTGGGTTTTACAGTTATAACCCATTTTAGACTAATTTTTGTGCATGGTATAAGAAAGTAATTGAAGTTAACTTTTTAAAAATATAGATGCTTAGTTGTTACAATTCCATTTACTGAAAACTTACTTTTCCCATTGATTCCTCCGGAGACATTGCAAAAATTGCATTGACCATATAAATGCAGGTCTATTTCTGGAATCTCTTTTCTGTTTTATTTATTTATATATCTATCCTTTTGCACTTTTCTTGGTTACTGTACCTTTATAGAAAATCTTGAAGTCAGTCACTGTTTTCTTCCAACTTTGCTGTTGTTTGAGATTCTGTTGTCTATTCTAGATTTTTTGCATTTCCATATAAATTTTAGAATCAGCTTGCCAGTTTCTACAATAAATCCTGGTAAGATTTTGATTGAGGATACATTAAAAGATTTTAGATTATAGATTAGTTTTGGTAGGTTTGACAATGTAACAATATTTACTTTTCCAACATGTGTAACTGATAGTTATCCATTTATTTAAGATTTCTTTACTTTGTCTCAAATATTTTGTAGTTTTCAGTATAAACTTCTGCACTGTTTTGGTTACATTTATCCTTGTGTGTTTTATGATTTTTGATACTATTTCAAAGGGCATTGTTTTTAATTCCATTTTTAATTTGTTCATTGCTAGTAAATACACTTGTACTTGATTGTTTCAAATTGATCATTCAGCCAAAGGTTACTAGTTCTAATATTTCAATAATAGATTTTTTGGTGATTTTTCTATGTATACTAATCATGTCTATGAATCATGTTGTCTGAGACAGTTTTTCTCTTCCTTTATATTTGTTATGTCTTTTAGTTATTTTTCTTGCCTCATTTGTTGACTGGGACCTCCAGCATAATGTTGAATAGAGATGTGGAAAATGGACATTCTTGTCTTAATTAAAATCTTAGAAGAAAAGACATTTGATATTAGCTATAGAATTATCTTTGGTTGAAGAAATTCATTTCTG